>NW_017670925.1:344333-405031 GCF_001879085.1 Nicotiana attenuata
GGGGGGGGGGAGGGGGTTAAGTTGTGGCCCCCTTATATGGTCTTGGGCAATCCTCACCTCACAAGTTAGTTTTTGGGGTTGAGTTAGGGCCAAGGTCATATGAGGAGACCAAGATACCCATAACCCACATTTGATGAAGTTGTGGTTGATCAGCAACCAATTCATACACAGGTTACTACTTCGAATGCTCCTGAAACCTTTCTTAGAAGATCTACAAGGGAGAAGCAAAAATCCACGCGCTATCCTCCTGATAAGTATGTACTTTTGACTGACATGGGAGAACCTAAGAATTATGATTAAGCCATGCAAGATAATCACAAAGATCATTGGATCGAAGCGATGGAAGATGAGATGAAGTCACTCCATGAGAATGACACATATGAGTTAGTGAAATTGCCGAAAGGTAAGAGAGCTTTATCTAACAAATGGATATTCAGAATAAATCAAGATAACCATACCTCTGCGCCTAGATACAAGGCGAGGTTAGTTGTTAAAGGTTTTGGCCAGAAGAAGGGAGTTGACTTTGATGAAATTTTCTCCCCTGTTGTGAAGATGTCTTCTATTCGTGTGGTTCTAGGCTTAGCCGCAAGTCTAGATTTAGAGGTTGAGCAGATGGATGTCAAGACTGCTTTTCTTCATGGTGATTTAGATGAGGAGATTTATACGGAGCAACCTGAGGGTTTTGTAACTAAGGGAAAAGAAGATTATGTCTGCAAATTGAAAAAGAGCCTGTATGGGGATTGAAACAAGCTCCAAGGCAATGGTATTTGAAGTTTGAATCTGTCATAGAAGAACAGGGGTACAAGAAAACTTCTTCAGACCACTGTGTATTCTTCCAGAAGTTCTCTGATGATGATTTCATTATTTTATTGCTTTATGTGGATGACATGCTTATTGTTGGCAAGAATAAATCCAGAATCGCAGTCCTTAAGAAGCAGTTGAGCAAATCGTTTGCGATGAAGGACTTGGGGCCAGCAAAGAAAATCTTGGGTACTCAAATCCACCGACATAGAGACAGAAAGGAGTTATTTCTGTCCCAAAAGCAATACATTGAGAAGGGACTCAAGAGGTTCAATATGACAGATGCAAAAGTGGTTAGTACACCTCTTGCTAAAAAATTCAAATTGAGTATTAGTCAGAGTCCATTTACTGATGAAGAGAAAAAGGAGATGTCTCGTATTCCTTACTCTTCTGCCGTTGGTAGCTTGATGTATGCTATGGTTTGCACTAGACCAGATATTGCACATGCCGTTGGTACTGTTAGTAGATTCCTTTCCAATCCTGGAAAAGAACATTGGGACGAAGTAAAATGGATATTAAGGTATTTGAAAGATACTGCATATTTGAAGCTGTGCTTTGGCAATGGCAAGCCTGAACTTGTTTGTTACACAGACTCTGATTTAGGAGGCAATCTTGATAATTCAAGATCGACTTCCGGTTATTTGATCACTTTTGCAGGGGGAGCTGTTTCTTGGTAATCTAGACTACAGAAGTGCATAGCTCTATCCACCACAGAAGCCGAATATATTGCTGTCACAGAAGGTGCTAAAGAACTATTTGGATGAAGGAGTTTATTAATGATCTTGGCTTTGAGCAGCCAAGGTACATCTTATTTTGTGATAATCAGAGTGCTATCTGTCTTACCAAGCACTCCACTTTACATTTTAAGATCAAACATATAAATAGAAAGTATCATTGGATAAGAATGACCGTGGAAGAGAAATTATTTGAGGTTGAGAAGATACACACTGACGAAAATCCTTCGGATATGCTGACAAAGGTGGTGGCTACAGAAAAACATGAATTTTGCAGAAAATTGGCAGGCATGAAGCCTGTCAATAGTTCCTCTACTTGAAGACATATTTGGCCCCTTGGCTGGAGGGGGAGTTTGTTGGGCTCATGCCCATGTTGTCCGGCCAAAGTCCCAATGGCCTAATCCTATTCTCTTTTGGTTTTCATTCCTATTCGGAATTGGATTCGGTGTTTATTCCTATTTTGAGTGGGTTTTGGCTTTAATAGAAAGCACAACTCATGATCTATAAATAGGAAAACCTTGAAGAATTATTCTATGCTCATTGATACAAGTCTTTGAAAGACTTAAGCACATAAGAGTGGTTTAGAGAGAGCTTTCATCAAAAGAGAATAGAGAAGAAAAGTATTTGTTTTGCTGCAGATTTTTATTCCGACCAGCCAACTTCAAATCACGTTTTCCAATTTGTTAACCGTTGGATCGGGCTAAAATTTTGTCTGAGTGTTCGTAACATCTTGTTTTTGGATTTGAACGGTGGAGATCGAATTTGGAGGCTCGTAGCATCTGATTTCGAGCCTCGAACAACAGCTTCATTTTTGTGGATTATACTCTTTCTTCAATTGATTAGTTGTTGCTCTTGTTGCTATTGTTGCTCCGTGTTTGACCCTTGTTGTGTAGACAATTTGAAGAACTTTTGTAACCCTCTTATTGTTGTAGTGGAGCTTTTTGGATCTTTGTGATCCCGTGGTTTTTACCTTCTATTTGAAGGGTTTTCCACGTTAAAATTGAGTGTTCTTTATCTTCTTTATTTTCGAGTTTGCCTCTTCCTCAATATAACAGTGGTATCAGAGCGAGGTTCAAGATAGGTTCATCTTGGCGGGTTCAGTTCTAGCCGCAACATATTTGACGATAATCGTGATTTTTGTTTGAGAAATTTGACCGGTGTGCTACGCACCTTGAGACAAAGTTTGTAGTGGAGATTTGGAGATGCGACCTGTTGAAGGCTATGTGAAGAAGGTGGATCAAGTTTATTTTGTCAGAAAATTCAGGCCAAGGGGGAGAATTGTTAGGTGTTTGCCATAATTTTCTTACCATATTTGTTTTTCCTATCTCTTGAAGGAAAAGGGCAATATAATTACCTTAATTGGGTTTTTCTTTTTGTAAAAGGAAATTATAAATTCTTCCATATTTGGCTAGTCCCTTTTCTTGTAGGAAAATGTTTGGAGTTCTATAAATTGAGGATCCGCCCTTCTCATTCAGTAGCATCCACAATGTAGCCATAAAGGGCTTGAGAGTCTTGTTTAGGGGGAGAACTTTACGGGACAAGTGTTAGTGTGTCACTTGTGTTTGCCTCTTCGTGATGTTGTTCTCTCGATATTTTGTACTCTCTTTTATTATAGTGGATTGCTCATCTCCGCTGTGGACGTAGATCAGTTGACCGAACCACGTTAAAATGTTTGTATCTCTTTTGGTAGATTTCTCTTTGTTGTGTGATTTATCGTCGTTCAAGATTTGTTTTGCTAGCTTCCGCATGACACCTGACTTTTCCGGTCCTAACAAGAATATTGAAATTTTTTGGATGTGAAGAAGAAGAGCAGACCACATTTATAAGCAGATGAAATTAATGTGTGTGTGTGAGAGAGAGTGTAGCAGTCTAGAGGAAAAGAGAGAGAAACTAACAGAGGGCGGGCTTTAGCTTACAAGTGTTGAAATGTGGGAAAAAATTAAGGTCTACTTGCTTGCTTCTGAAGTTCTGATTCCCAACTTGCTAGCACTCATCAATATTTGCAAAATTAGTACAACTAGTTTTAGTTTGAAATGTCGATAATTAAGTAGCAAGTTTGTTAACTAAGACCTTATATGCGTTTGACTTGTTGGAGAAATTAAAAGAAATTACTTTGTAATTCTTTAAATAAATCAGTTCCTATAATTTCTTATCACTTAAAAAATAAAGTAATGCAATTGAACTATAACGGAGGTAGAATATGGAAAAACAAAAACAAAAGCTACTTACTCCCGATTTTAAGAAATGCGAATTTTTTTAATTACTATAGCACGTTGAGAATGGTTTACAATCATTATATATGAACTTTTAGCACGTAAATTAATGCGAATGTTAGTAAACTGTATTTGTAAAATAATTCTGGAGAAGATAAAATAATATATAAACATAAATGTAAACGAAACGGAATTTAATCCGAGCCCACTGAATTTACAGTGTTTCCTTAAGGAATTTAATCCCCTCCTAGTACCCAAGGTTGTGGATTATTTCCTCCCAGGATAGAACGAATTACACACTGGTGTAGTGGTACTTCAAATCCCCAGTGTTTCAGCGAACACAAAGATCAGTAGCAAATCACACTTACTGTTGCTTTCTTAGTAGTTAAAACAATGCAAAAGAAAGGAGGAGAAGTCAGAAATTCGTATGGAAAATCTGAGAGAATGGACAACTTATTTATAGCCCCAACCCGTTGAGTTCAAACGAAGAGAGGTCAGTTATGTAAAATGTCCATAACGTAAATGGCCATTTATGCAAACTAAAATGGGCAGAGGAAATCTTTTCCGTTACAAGAAACGAATGGGCAGAGGAAACGTTTTCCGTTACAAAAAACGAACGGGCAGAGTCAATGAAACAGATAACTTGGATTATTAATCTTCGTTACAAACACGGATATTTAATAATATTACGTTAATATTTATTATTAACAACTAAATTTGGTCCAAAAAATTAATCAATCAATCGATCATTTGACCGAATCCGAATCCGAAGCCGAAGCCGAGCGAATAACGGCGACGACGACGCGGGGCTTGCCTTCTTCTTAACTCTTTAGAAGCTAAAAGAAGATCAATTGTATATATACCCATCAAAAACATTTTCCTCTTCCAATATGGGACAATGTCCTATTGTTAAGGAGGGAAACTTAAAATTTCATTTTCCCTCCATTTCCCATTCACCCTCTTTTAAGCTTATTTTAGCTTAAAAACTCAACAATCCCCCACATGAATGGGTAATCTCTATATCACGGAAATATACATGAAAAACTGTGTGATTCGCAAGCAAGGATTAATCGCATATGGATAAGTAGGTTTTCCTTTGAACTTTCCGTAGTGAACGTATGTCGGATATACTCGGTCAATCGGTAGATTTGATATCTTTGAACCGTCGAACTTTGGTGTATACCTAGACAACCATAAGTCGCACAATTAACCCTTAACCGTCTTTGCTTATCATTGTTGTGTGCGTTTCAGCCATGAACACCGCCTGGTTTCGTAAGCGCATAAAGAACTTGCCTTATAGAATTCTCCTTGAAGCGGCTAACACTTCACACTTACATAGGTGATTCCTAAATGTGTCATCCCGTAGATACACTATTTGATGTACCCCGTATCAAATTTAGAAATCATTAAAAAGCTTTAATGCTTTATCGTTAGTACTGAACATTGTCTATCACGAGAATTGACCAAAATTTTAGTGACAACGTTGAACCGTCATTAATGACTTTTTTGATCTCCTTGAACCTAGATCTTGGGATATCTAGTCTTCTAGGTAGAGTTACCGCCACAATGACTTGTTCTCGGCTATAGTCCCATTCCCTTCGATGATTTCTCAACTACCTCTCTAGTTAGGCCTTTTGTAAGGGGATCCGACACATTATCACTTGACTTTACGTAGTCAATCGTGATAATTCCTCTAGAGAGTAGTTGTCTAACGGTTTTATGTCTTTGTCGTATATGACGAGATTTACTGTTATGCATAACGCTCCCAGCCCTTCCAATTGCCGTTTGAATATCGCAGTGTATGCATATTGGTGCCAACCGGTTTGGGCCAAAATGGAATGTCTTCCAAGAAATTCCGGAGCCAATCAGCTTCTTCACCGACTTTATCTAAGGCTATGAACTCAGCCTCCATTGTAGAGCGGGAAATACAAATTTGTTTGGATGACTTCCAAGATACCGCTCCTCCACCAATAGTGAATACATATCCACTTGTCGACTTAGAACCAGTTGAACCGGTGATCCAATTTACATCACAATATCCCTCAATCACCGCAGGATATTTACTGTAGTGCAAAGCAAAGTCTTGGGTATGTACTAAATATCCCAAAACTCGTTTCATTGCCATCCAATGAGATTGACCTGGATTGCTCGTGTATCGACTCAATTTACTTATAGCACAAGCTATATCTAGTCGTGTACAATTCATGATGTACATTAAGCAACCCAAAACATGAGCATAGTCCAATTGTGATATGCTTTGGCCTTTGTTCTTTGCTAATGCAAGATTCACGTCAACTGGAGTCTTTGCAAATTTAAAACCTAAGTGCTTGAATTTTCCAAGTACTGTCTTAATATAATGAGATTGTGACAATGCTAGACCTTGAAGAGTCTTATGGATCTTAATCCCGAGAATTAAATCAGCAACTCCCAAGTCCTTCATATCAAACTTGCTAGTTAGCATATGCTTAGTCGCATTGATGTTAGCAATGCCATTACTCATTATACGCATATCATCCACATATAAGCAAACAATGACTATGTGATTTGGAATTTTTTTGATGTACACACATTTATCACATTCATTTATCTTAAAACCATTTGACAATATTATTTGGTCAAATTTCGCATGTCATTGTTTGGGTGCTTATTTTAGTCCGTAAAGGAAATTAACAAGTCTACATACTTTCTTTTCTTTACCTGGACCCACAAACCCTTCAGGTTGTTTCATGCAGATCTCTTCCTCCAAATCTCCATTTAATAAGGCCTCCTTAACGTCCATTTGATGAATTTCAGACCATAAACTGCAACTAATGCTACTAACATTCGTATGGACGTAATTCTTGTTACTGGAGAGTATGTATCAAAGTAGTCAAGACCTTCTCGTTGTCTATACCCTTTGACTACAAGTCTTGCCTTATATTTATCAATAGTTCCATCATCTTTCATTTTCCTCTTAAAAATCCATTTAGAACCCAAAGGTTTATTTCCAGGAGAAAGATTGATGGGTTTTCAATGTCTTTGCCTTATGCTTCTTATGTTTTGTTGATCTAACAAACTTATTGTGAAGAACCAGATAGAGAACCTGACCCACGTGGTATACATTTCAAATGAATAATGTCCTGTCTGATCTCCAGCAAATGAATGAACAATCACAAGGAGGAACACGACAGGGACCTGGTGACTTAGGGTTCCCTACAGAAGTACAAGTCAGTGACTGTCCGCAACTATTACAAAGAGGAGCACAACAGGGACCTGGTCCCTTAGGGTTCTTTGACATAAGTACAAGACAATGTACAACTGGAACGTAACAGCAGAAAGTGACTGTCTTGCAACTGTTACAAAAGAGGAACACAACAGGGACCTGGTCCCTTAGTGTTCTCTGACAGAAGTACAAGTCAACTATGCAGCTGGAACGCAACTACACAAAAGTGACAGTGTATCAAACAGCAGCAGTCACTTCTCATTAGGAAGAAGCGTGTACCAAGAGTTGACATCACCATCCATTGTGATATCTTTTGTAGTATAACAACCTGGTGCAAGACACAAGATATTCACTTGTGCATTCAGTGATATTCTCTCAAGCATAACAGTGTTCATCCGACATTGAAGTCACTGGTGTGTCAAGAACAAGAAGACAACTCCACTAAGGATCGGTCTCATAATGAGTCTATGTGTATCCGTAGTTGAGTTGTAATCTTGTTATTTGTGGTTCATTGTATCTCCTATCTTGCTTTCTTAGATGCTTTGTCTTAGGGAAACCAAAAATCCGTAAACTTTCGAGTTTATGTTGTGACTAGGTTTAGTCATAAGTTTAAAGCCTTTGTAACTAGAAGAGTCACAAAGTGGCTTGTGGTGAGAGCATCACAAGTTAGTCAAAGTCTTTGTAATAGAGCATTACAAAGTGGCTTGTAATAGTGAGATTGCAAGTTAGTAAAGTTAAAAGCCTACAGGTGTAGGTCGTGGTTTTTTGATCCCCTTGTGTGGGATTTTTCCACGTAAAAATCCTTATCTTCTTTTACTTACAGTTTTATTAAGCATTCTCAGCATAACCTCATAGAGGACCAAGTATTCTATTGTTTGGTGGACTCTTAGTTTCTAACAATTGGTATCAGAGCAGGTTCTTTCTAAAAGGTTAACACCTAGAAAGGATCTCGATGGCTGCTCCACCCAACTTTGAGGAAGGACAATCAACCTACAGACCTCCTAGATTCAATGGTCAGTACTATGGCTGGTGGAATACTCGCATGCATGATTTTATAATGGCCGAAGATTCAGAACTGTGGGACATCATTTGTGATGGTCCACATGTTCCTATGAAGAAGCTTGAAGAAACTGGACCAATGGTGCCGAAAGACAGAAAAGAGTACAATGATATTGATAGAAAAGCTGTAGAAAAGAACTATCGTGCTAAGAAAATCTTGGTATGTGGTATAGGACCCGATGAGTACAATAGAGTCTTAGCTCATGATACTGCCAAATAAATATGGGAAGCGTTGCAAACCGCACACGAAGAAACTACTCATTTTAAACAATCTAAGATTGACATGCTCACCACAGAGTATGAGCTCTTCAGGATGAAGGATGATGAGTCTATACAAGATATGCACACCAGATTCACATCCAACATAAATGAGCTTCATTCACTTGGAAATGTTATTCCAAAAAACAATCTTGTAAGAAAAATCCTCAGTGTTCTACCTGGTTCTTGGGAAAGTAAGGTAAATGCCATCACTGAAGCTAAAGATCTACAAACTCTAACCATGGATGAGCTGATTGGCAATCTGAAGACATATGAGATGAAAAAAAAGAAAGACAGTGAAAGAAGAGAGCCAAATAAGGAAAAGAACCTGGTACTCAAGGTTGAAAGCAGTGACTCGAGTGAAGAAGATAGTGATATGGCCTATCTTACTAAAAGATTTCAAAAGATGGTTTGAAGGAATGGTGGTATACCAAAGAGGGGCAGTCCAAGTAAAGCAAGGAGCAATGATCTCTGTCACAGGTGTGGAAATCCAGGGCACTTCATCAAAGAATGTCCACTTGCGAAACAGGAGAATACAAACAAAACCTTGATAGAGCAGAAAAAAGGAACCTGGTTCTAGACAAACGATTCAGTCAAAAAAGTGCAGCTGACAATATTGTAAAGCAGGCTCTTGCTGCTTGGGGAGACTCCTCTAATGAATCAGAAAGAGAACCAGATGCAGAAAATAGTTCCATGATGGCAGTGGAAACTGAAGCAACGAAGTATGATTCACTGTTCGCTCTGATGGCTCAGCCTGATGATGATGAAGAAGATGAAGACGATGAGGTAAATTTCAGGGTTGTTCTTCTAAGAAGTTAAGGTCATTAGCAAATGTTCTAATTGATGCCTATTATAGCCTTGATAATGATAAGGAGATATTTACCATAGAACTAGGAGAAGCCGAATAATCTAGAGATGATCTGGTGGTCTGTGTAGTGGACCTAAATGAGACCATAGCTAATCTTGAAAATGAAAAAGAAGCCTTGAATGAAAGAATAAATAGTGTGGAAAATGAGAGAGATGACCTGATGGTAGTAGTTGTTGGCTTGAAGGAAACAATAGAAGGTCTTAGCAATGAAAAACACACCCTAGAAGAAAAAATTGCAACTACTGAGCAAGAGAGGGATGACCTTTTAGTGTTAATTACTGATCTAGAGGAAATCATTGAGGGACTCAATAGAGAACATAGGAATGCGAGTCTTGGGAAAGGGAAGGAAGTAGCTAGTGAAACACACATCAAACTTGAAAAAGAATTAACTGATGTGAAAACTAGTCTATGTGGTGAACTTGAGAAGAATCCGCAACTTCAAGCTGAATTGGAGAAAGTAAGAATTGATCTTGAGAAATCTCTAAAGTGGACCTGGTCCTCAGATGCTGTCACTGCCATGTATTTTAACAATAGTGGAAACAGGCAGGGCATCGGGTTCTAAAGAGAGAAAACTCCTTACAACCCTCACAGCAAGTACGTCACTATCCCTGATAACTGGCTGTGTACCCACTGTGGGAACAATGGGCATTTTAAAAAAAATTGCCAGGCCAGGGTTCAATCTGTTCAGAAAAATAAAGTGTTTGCTGACAAAGAGACTACTAACAAGTGACCAGGTACCGCTCGCAAGAAAAGAATGTTGCCTGCATGGACTAGAAAAGCCCTTATCCATCCCTTTTATCGTAGCAAGGGACCTAAACTAGTTTGGGTTCCTAAATCTAACCCATGATTTGCATATGCAGGGAACAGTGAGAGGAAGCGTACTACAATAGACCATGAACAGTGAATGCTTGAAGCACCTTGGATTTCTTCTCACTGAAAGCCCTTCAGGAAGGGAATGTATTCTCCTTCAAAAAGGGGGGGGGGGGGTACATTCTCGGCGTTTGAAAAGTTGGAAAGCTTCTTTGACACTCAGTTGAGAACGTGTTCTATGTGGATGGCCTGAAGAACAGTCTCCTGAGTGTTTCTCAAATCTGTGATAGAGGGAACAAAGTAGAGCTCTTATCAAAAGTGTGCACAGTTACCAATCTGGCAACTGCCAAGTGGTCTTAGTGGCCAAAGGAAACAAGAACATCTACTTTGCTGACTATGAATCTCCATAAGCTGGTGCTATGAGATGCTTGAAATCAGTTGATGATGATGCAGAACTTCGGCATGAAAGATTGGTGTATGCAAGCTTCTTACCTCCGAATAAATTGATTCAGAAGGACCTGGTCCGTGGTCTGCCAAACTCAAGATTTACCTGGACACTAGGTCACAAAACAAAGGAGGAGACTCTCGAGGTATTAATGGTCCTTGTCAAGAAGATTCAAGTGAAGATCAAATTGAAGGGAGCATGGATCAGATCTAACCACGGGACAGAATTCAACAACGCCAAAATGTCTGAGCAAAAGCAATAAACACATGCATGCTACCTAGCGAACATGTGTATGATCAGGTCCCTCCTGGACAAAGCCCACTATGAGCTGCCAAATGGAAGAAAATCAAGGCAACTCATCTGAGGACCTTTTTGAATAAAGATGCCATGTTCTCAACAATGGGAAGGACCATCTTGGGAAGTTTGATGCAAAAGGGTGATAAAGGAATCCTTCTGGGATACTCCCCACAAAGCAAAGGCCACAAAGTCTACAACAAAAAGGGCACACTGGGTAAAGGGAGCGTTCATGCGCTGTTCAATAAGACACCTTCCTCTAACAAATGAGGAAACAATGATGATCAATAAAATGAACCATCTCTGGTCCCTGGGAAATATCTGAGGTTTCAAATTGGGAAGGCTGATATGATATGTAAGATGAAGAAGAAAGGTGAAAGACAATGCAACATCCTCTTCCACTTCTCACGAGGAACCTGGTACTGAAATTGCAACCATTGAAGCTGAAGAAAGAATAAAGATACAGTGCAAGACACTCCATAAGTAACAGAACAAGGAGTGCAGGGTAATCCAATTAACTTACCAAGCTCCTCTACCAAACAAACATCAGTTCCAAACTGGAAACTCAAAAGCTCCTGATAGATCTTAAATACTCTTGCCTTATGTTTTGATGATCTAACAAACTTACTGTTGATAACCAGATAGGGAACCTGACCTACTTGGATTGCTGTAAGCTTTAACAGATTCCAGCTAAAAGTGAACTGCTACAGCTTCAGGAGCTAGAAACCAACACAAGGACCTGATGCTCTTGTGGTTTTCTCATAGCAGTACAAAGTCATTGGGACACAGTTGGAAATGAAGTAACTGATGGCACTATTTCTGCCGCACTGCACTGCACTGTCAGCCCACTCATTCTCTAACCAAACAAAGCAAAAGTGATGTGATCAAGATGTACCTACAATGAGCTTTATACAAAAACATGACTGGAAGGCTTTTGATTCTCATTCAAGACTCTTGCAAAAACAAACAGACTAATCAATCCTCACAAGCTTGAAGAACAAGGTTGAACGCTACTACGGACATGTTCCTAAAAGATAGATTGTTGTTATCCTAGTTGAGTTGTAACCTTGTTATTGTACCTACTGTATCTCCTAAACAGCTTATCTAGAAGCATTTTGATTAGGAATCCTCTTATAAATCCGTAAACTCCTTGAGTTTATGTTGTGACTAGATTTAGTCATAAGGAAAAGTCTTTGTAATCGTAGAGTTACAAAGTGGCTTGTGGTGATAGCATCACAAGTTAGAAAAAGTCTTTGTAACTAGGATAGTCACAAACTGGCTTGTGGTAAAGGTACCACAAGTTAGTTGAGTAAATTCTTTGCAATAGGAAGTATTATAAAGTGGCTTGTAATAGGCAGATTACAAGTTAGTGAAGTTAAAAGCCTACAAGTGTAGGTCGTGGTTTTTTGATCCCCTTGTGTGGGTTTTTTCCACGTAAAAATCCTCTGTCTCATTTACTTACTGTTTCATTAAGTGTTCTCAATATAAACTTGTAGAGAACCAGGTACTCTACGATTTGGTGGACCCATACAAACTAACAGCTCCCATCCACCTGATAACACAATCACTCCCCTTCATTCTAAACTGATATAAGAAATTAAAAAAAAAGGAAGAATTTTTTTTCTTGTCCCTTCTGTATTTCCACTCCAGAATAGAATCCAAATTCAAGTCCTAAGGAATCATATCTAAGGCTGCCAAAAGAAGTCTTGAGTTACCTTAAGGGAACACAGGACCTGGTCCTGTATCACCCTGCAGGTGACAACTTAACATTATTGAGTGTGCTGATGATTAACTATGCAGGTTATCTTATGGACATAAGAAGCACTTATGGAATGGCTCACTTGTCAAGATCATGTCTCATCTCTTGGGGCACAAGGAAGCAAATGTCAATGGCTTCGTCAATAACTGAAGCAGAATATTTCAAAACAAGAGAACCAAGCACATTGAGTTGAAGCGTTATCTTCTGAGGGTCAATATGGAGAAATGGTTGATCTGTGAAAGATCTTGCAGAACAGAAGACCAAATTCCAGATATCTTCACCAAAGCCTTGAGTAGGGAATATTTTGGAAGAAACAAGGTGAAGCTGGGGTCATGAGAGTCTAATAGAGAACCTGATTTTCCATCAGTTGGCTATGCAAAACACCTTCAGGTAAAATTAGCTAAAGTGTTTTCTGACCAGGCCTAACTCACATCGATACCGTTGCAGGTAAACATGCATGACGATCATAGAAGCTAAAGGTACAGTTATGAACTACAAAAGAAGAGCTGCTAAAACCTTTTTCAAAAATTGTTCGGGCATCAGGTTCCTGTACCACAGGTTAGTAGTAATGTGTTTTTCTCTGCATGCCGTCTCAAAATGGTAACATAATTAACTCAACTGCCACATCATCCAACTTTTCAAAGTCTGTATGACATGTCTTGTATTTCAATTCCCTTCATCCCCTCTGCACGATAATATTTTCCCACAAACCTACCGCCATTTTCAGAACTATTCAGAACCCGTTTCTCTCTCTTCTCATCATTAGTCCCTCTTCCAATAAAACTCTCTTTCTCTCTCACAGCAAGTCACGAACCTTCATCTCCTCTGCATATCTGTGATCCTCTTCTCATTTCTCCTTCTCACTCTACTTCTATAATGGCAATCGAACGATCGCTTCCCTCACCCACCATTAACACCACTCCCACATCCCTTCCACTCTTAAAATCATCTCCAGAAATTCACTATTCCACTCCCTCAAATACTACTGGGTCCACACCTGGTTCCTCTCCTTTTCCTATAGTTTTTCCTTTTCTAACAAACCCCGTTTCCCTTCCATATATTGAAAACCCTATGTCTCGCCACTCCTCTGATCTCATCAAAGAACATTTAGGAGGTTTTACCTCTCAAGTGTTAGAAGTCTCTGAGGGCGATCCTGATTAGTATCTGATCTCCTCAATGTTGGACTTGGTGACTCTCACAGAGTCACCAGAAAAGGAAGCAACGCATAATATCATGGCTATCGCTACTGAGAGTCTGATGAATGAAGGAGCATATCTCTCATCTGAGTATCAGGGGGAAGAAACTCCATTCCTAGGCTATGTAAGAACAATAGTACTCCTCGAGTCCTTGGCTCATGAGACACTCCTAGAAAAACCTGCTGAAGAACTTGATTCTCTTCCAGGTAAACCCACTTCTGCATCTCCTGATCACCCTAAGCTCTTAGAATCCTCTCCCAAGGCACCCACTATCAGGTCGCAGCAGAAAGATTGCTTCGAGTCTATAGTACAGAAAAGTAGGAGCAGTGTCAAGACAAGGAAAAAGAGGTTGATGAATCAAGGGGATTTTGCTACTGACAAGAGAGTTCTAGCAGACGGGGTTGACAAAAATGCTCTAAAGGAATCCGGTTCCTTAGTGAAACAATCTACAAAAGCTCAAAAGTCTGTGGATGAAGCTTCCAGTGAAGCTATTGATAAGCAAAACGAATACATATGTGAAGGGAAGCAGCAAGTCTAAGAGGAGTCCAGTTGAGGAAGCCATGTCTGAAGATGATATTGTGGAGACAGTAAGTTGGAAAGGAAAGTCTGTTGAAAGTTCTAGAAAACAAAAACGGGAAACTATGAGGGAACCTGGTCCTTTGAGGACCATGTCCAGTGACAGTGGTCTGGGGCAGGAGAGATTAAGAACTCAAAAGGTCTTGTGGGGTCGTACATTTAAAATGGCAGGTATGAGACAAATTCTGGAAATAGTTGAGTTTCAGCAATGGGAGCACTTGTTTCAGGGGAGCATGCCTCTGGTGTACGAAGATGCGGTGCAAAACTTCTACGCGTCTCTCTTCACCATTGAGGGGGATCACATTTGTGCGCTAGTAAATAGAGTAGACATTGTACCCGACGCTTCAGCATTAGGAAAGGTTCTCAAAATTCCATGTGAAGGAATCTCCTCAGTCAAAGGTGTCTGTGGCATAAACTTTAGGAGAGCCATCTTGAAAGAACAAGCTATTCAGCAGGGGGAACAGGTGCATAAGAAGGTATTACTTCCTAAGTACCAACTTTTATTTGAACTGGTCAATAAGGTGCTCTTACCTCGTTCTGAGAGGCGGTCTATTGCTATAAAAACGGATATGGTCTTAATGGAAGCGCTTGATGAGTTTGTCCCAATCAATCTGCCAGCAATCATGATAGATCATATGCAAAAGGTGGCAAACTTTAAAGGTGGGAATCATGGGCTACCATATGGCTTTCTCCTCACTCAGGTGTTCAGATTCTACAAGGTCCCCTTGGGGAATCCCAGAGTGGGCACATGCAAGAAAACCTTCTCTAAAACCACTTTAGAAGAATGTGAATGCGTAGAAAGAGTTGGTGGAAGAATCTCGACCATTTCTTAGCTGATCAACGCTCAAAATGCAGCTTCCGAAGAGATCAGAAGGTTGAGGGCTCAAAATGCCATACTGGAAACTCAGCTCAGTCAAGCAGTTAACGGACCTGATTCTGTTAATGAAGAAGTTGCTCGACTGACAAAAGAAAATGATAAGCTTCGGGCAAAATTACTTGAAGAACAACTGTCTGCAAATGCCGACTGGACCTGGTTCTTAAAACCATTACTGCCTCCTCTTCCAAGCCTCCTTCTTCTAGTGTCCCCTAGGATCCTCTTAGTGACTAACTATTTTTGCTCAAATGTTTTGTGGCTTTTGTGTTCTTTTGTTTGCTTTCTTTGTGATGGCATGCTGGACTTCATCATTACTGCTCCTGTCTTGCTCAGTCCATTGTTAATTTAATGAAACATCTCCTCTTTTTGCGTGTACAAATGCTGTGTTCCTCTGGCTTCTCTTTTCTTTCATGTTGTGTGCACATATGTGGCATGCGTTAGCTGTGTTAGACTTCTTTATGCTAATTACCTACTTATGTTTCTTTTTAATGATGCCAAAAGGGTGAAAAAGGTCATAAGGGAATAAGGGAACTTGTCGGGAACTTGTGTAGCTTATAAGGGATCTGAGATTAAGGGGGAATCAAAAGCAAATGGTCATGAGGAACGTGTGTAGTTGATTTAAGGGGGAATCAAAAGCTAACGATCAGGGGAAACTTGTGTAGTTTCTGGTATCGTATCTGGTTATTTCTGCTCTAAACAAATACTATCAATGCCTAAGTTTGTCATCATCAAAAAGGGGGAAATTGATGGGTTTTCAATGTCTTTGCCTTATGCTTCTTATGTTTTGATGATCTAACAATTTTATTGTGAAGTTCCAGATAGAGAACCTGACCCACGTGGTATACATTTCAAATGAATAATGTCCAGTCTGATCTCTAACAAATGAATGAACAATCATAAGGAGGAACACAACAGGGACCTGGTGACCTGGTCCCTTAGGGTTCTCCTACAGAAGTACAAGTCAGTGACTGTCCGCAGCTATTACAAAGAGGAACACAACAGGGACCTAGTCCGTTAGGGTTCTCTGACAAAAGTACAAGTCAACTGTACAGCTGGAACGTAACAGCAGAAAGTGACTGTCTCGCAACTGTTACAAAAGAGGAACACAACAGGGACCTGGTCCCTTAGTGTTCTCTGACAGAAGTACAAGTCAACTATACAGCTGGAACGCAACTGCACAAAAGTGACAGTGCAACAGTCACTTCTCATTGGGCAGAAGCGTGTACCAAGAGTTGACATCACCATCCATTGTGATATCTTTTGTAGTATAACAACCTGGTGCAAGACACAAGATATTCACTTGTGCATTCAGTGATATTCTCTCAAGCATAACAGTGTTCATCCGGCATTAAAGTCACTGGTATGTCAAGAACAAGAAGACAACTCCACTAAGGATCAGTTTCATAATGAGTCTATGTGTATCCGTAGTTGAGTTGTAATCTTGTTATTTGTTCTTCATTGTATCTCCTATCTTGCTTTCTTAGAAGCTTTGTCTTAGGAAAACCAAAAATCCCTAAACTTCCGAGTTTATGTTGTGACTAGGTTTAGTCATAAGTTTAAAGCCTTTGTAACTAGAAGAGTCACAAAGTTGCTTGTGGTGAGAGCATCACAAGTTAGTCAAAGTCTTTGTAATAGAGTCATTACAAAGTGACTTGTAATATTGAGATTGCAAGTTAGTAAAGTTAAAAACCTACAGGTGTAGGTCATGGTTTTTTGATCCCCTTGTGTGGGATTTTTCCACGTAAAAATCCCTTGTCTTCTTTACTTACATTTTTATTAAGCATTCTCAGCATAACCTCATAGAAGACCAGGTACTCTACTATTTGGTGGACTCTTAGTTTCTAACAAAGATCAACCAATTCCTATGTATGGTTGTTCAATATGGTTCTATTTCACTATTTTTTGCCTCTTTCCAAAACAATGATTTTGAAGAAGACATATCATCTTTAAATGTTCCAGGCTAATTTTCCAATAAGAAAGTCACAAAATCTGGTCCAAATGAAGTAGACGTTCTTTGATGTTTACTATGTCTTGGATCCTCTTAATTAAATGTACTTTCTTTTGTTTCTTCCCGAGGTCGTTTAGACCCTTCACCAATCCACTCATATTCCTTTTTATACGGATATATATTTCAAAAACCTCAGCATTATCTGATTCTATAACCGTATTATTATGAATGTCGGGATTTTCTGATTTATGAACCAGAAATCGATATGCTTTACTATTAGTCGCATATCCTATTAAAACACAATCAATTGCTTTCGGTCCTATTTTTATCCTTTTGGGTTTAGGAACTTTCACTTTTGCCAAACACCTCCACATTTTAAGATAATTCAAGTTAGGCTTCCTTCCTTTCCATTTTTCATATGGAATGGGTTATGTTTTGCTAGGGTACTCGATTAAGTATCCGGTTAGACGTAAGAACGGCTTCCCCCCACAAGTTCTATGGCAAACCAGAACTTATTAACAATGCGTTCATCATCTCCTTTAGTGAACGATTCTTTTTTTCCGCAATCCCATTGGATTGGGTCATGTAAGGGGCCATTGTTTGATGAATTATTCCATATTCTAAACATATTTCTTCAAAAGGAGATTCATATTTACCACCCCTATCACTTCTTATCATTTTGATTTCTTGTTAAGTTGTGTTTCAACTTCATTTTTGTATTGCTTGAATGCATCTATTGCTTCATCTTTACTATTAAGTACGAATATATAGCAATATTGAGTACTGTCGTCAATAAAAATTATGAAATACTTCCGCGAGATGGTATTGACTTCATGTCGCAAATAGCTGTGTGAATTAAGTCTAAAGGATTTGAATTCCTTTCAACTGGCTTATAAGGATGTTTAACATACTTAGATTTCACACATATTTGGCATTTTGATTTGTCGCATTCAAACTTAGGCAATACTTCTAAGTTAATCCTTTTCCGCAAGGTTTTATAATTGGCATGACTCAAACGTATATGCTATAAATCATTTGACTCAAGTAAGTAAGAAGAAGCTGAAATTTTGTTATTATTCTCAACAACCATTACATTCATCTTGAAAAGGACCTCAGTGAGGTAACTTTTTCCTACAAACATCTCATTCTTACTTATTACAACCTTATCAGATACAAAGACACATTAAAACCCGTTCTTAACAAGAAGTCCAGCAGAGACTAAATTCTTTCTAATCTTGGGAACATGAAGGACGTTGTTTAGAGTCACCACCTTGCCAAAAGTCATTTTCAGAAATATCTTCCCACATCCTTCAATTTTGGCCGTTGTAGAATTTTCCATAGAAAGCGTCTCTTCGTGTCCAATGAGAGCATATGTAGCAAATGCCTCTCTAACGGCACAAACATGGCGAGTGTATCCAGAATCAATCCACTACTTCTTAGATTTTCCACCAGTTTGTAATCAGATAGCATAGTACACAAGTCATCAACATCTTCGTACTTTTCAACCATGTTTGCTTGCCCCTTCTTCTTGTCTTTCTTCAGAGCACGACAATCTGTGGATCTGTGTCCAGCTTTCCCACAGTTGTAGAAATTTCTATTGAACCGCTTCTTGCTTCGGTTGCTTTTCGGTCCAGAAGCTGCTTCATCTTTCTCTTATTTTGAGGAGTATCCTCAACAATGTTTGCTCCCATTATTGTTGAGTTTCCACGGCCTCTCTTTTCAGCAGCTTTGTTGTCCTCTTCGATTACCGAACAATGAGATCTTCAAGCGATATCTCCTTGCATTTGTGTTTCAAGTAGTTTTTGAAGTCCGTCCACAAAGGAGGCAACTTCTCAATCATCGCTGCAACTTGAAATGCTTCATTGATGACAAGACCTTCAATGAAAATTCTGTTAGTAAAAATACTAAAATTACTACTTTCAACATCAGTATTAATTCTACTTATACCTTCAGCAAGGAGATCGTGAATAATCACTTGCAATTCCTGGACTTGGGTAATAACAGACTTGCTATCTACCATTTTGTAGTCCAAAAGTTTAGCGGCAACAGATTTCTTCAACTCGGCATCTTCAGTTTTGTATTTCCTTTCAAGCGCAATTCACAGTTCTTTTGACATCTCCACACCACTGTAGACGTTATACAGATCGTCCTCCAGTCCGCTAAGAATGTAATTCTTGCACAGAAAATCAGAGTGCTTCCATGCCTTAATCACGAGAAAGCGTTCATTCTCCGGAGTTTTGTCGGGCAGATTATGAACATCTTCCTTAATGAACTTCTGTAGACTTAAAGTCGTCAAGTAGAAGAACATCTTTTGCTGCCACCGCTTGAAATCAAACCCGAAAATTTTTCCAGGTTTTTCTGCTGGTGTTGTTCGGCTTGTCGATGTATTGGCAGTCACCATAGGAACAGTCCGGTTCCCGTTGTCATTCGTCATTTCTGTAAAAGAATGACACGGACAAACGTTAAAATCACGTAGATTTTAATCTCCAATATAGTAGAAAACCACAAAGGTTTTAGTCTCCAGAAATAGAGAGTATAACACAAATACAGAAAATAATTAACCTTAAGCTTGTTAGTAAACTGTATTTGTAAAATAATTCTGGAGAAGATAAAATAACATATAAACAGAAATGTAAACGAAACAGAATTTAATCCGAGCCAATGAATTCACAGTGTTTCCTTAAGGAATTTAATTCCCTCCTAGTACCCAATGTTGTGGATTATTTTCTCCCAGGATAGAACGAATTACACACTGGTGTAGTGGTACTTCAAACCCCAGTGTTTCAGCGAACACAAAGATCAGTAGCAAACACAGATTATTTAATAATATTACGTTAATATTTACTATCAACTAATAAATTTGGTCCAAAAAATTAATCAGCCGAAGCCGAGCGATGACGCCACGAGGCTTGCCTTCTTCTTAACTCTTTTAGAGCTAAAAGAAGAGCAATTGTATATATACCCATCAAAAACCTTTTCTCTTCCAATATGGGACAATGTCCTATTGTCAAGGAGGGAAGCTTAAAATTTCATTTTCCCTCCATTTCCCATTCACCCTCTTTTAAGCTTATTTTAGCTTAAAAATCTCAACAAGTGTTCACTAAAGAATTTGATTAGAATTTAGAAACATTCCTACAATTTGCTAAAGTGAAAAAAGAAACCATATTTGCATGTAATTGTTCTTTGCCATAGGGAGTATATGAATTCTTAGACAAGATTCTCCAGAAAAGTATTTTCTTCTATTTTAGAAACATATGACACCATATATTAGTCGCTTTTCATTGGCTAGGGCTTTATATTTAATATCAGAAACGAAGCTCTTGGAAATTTATGCAACACATGCTAAGACTGAGAGGTCAAAAATTTAAGGAAAACTGTTGATTTTTTTTTTTTGTGGGGTAAGGTTCGAATGGTTGAATGGAGGAAGATAAATTATGTAAAAAGTCTTCCATTCTTTTGAATGTACTTATTCAACAGAAAGAGTGTATAAGAATTAAGAAATAAATTGACTCTATTTTTGCCTTATCTATCCTCAATTCTGAAATTCAGAACCAGCAAAACCAGATAATAAAAACAAAATAGCCCATTAATTTGCAAATCCTCCAATTGCTGCTGTGGTATTAGGGGTTTCGCAGTGTGGGAGCTGGCAACAGAGAAATAAAGGCATCTGACATCAACTAACAGAATGATACATTAATTGAAAGTGGCCAAATAATTTAAAAATGAAAATATCTCGCCTAGATAAGCTCTTGTCCAGATAAAAGAGACTCTATGTTCATTTTATTAATTTGGCTTTCTGTTTAATTTATTTTTTGGTATCAATGCTAAAAAGGGTTGTAAAGATTTGATTTTGGTTTCATTTGAAGCTATCATGTCATATTTGGAGATTTAATTAAATCAGTCACAGATTTTGCCATTTGATGATTTTAATACAATGAGTAAGGTCGTCAAAAATTCTTGTCCTTTTATGATACTTTGTTTGACTAGGCACATAATTTAGAATAAAAAAAAGATTTTTGAAATTTATTATTAACATAACATGTCATTTTTGTAGTTATGAAAATATATTATTAAGAGTAAAATGAGAACTTTAATATTAAATTATTTTTAAACATAAAATATTACATTCTTTTTGGGGAAATAGAATGTTATAGTATATTCTTTTTGGGGAAAGAAAGAAAAGTAGCAATGACAACTCAAACATTCATGACTTTATATTAGGGGTGCAAACGGATGGGTCGGATATGGAATGGATCGAAACGGGTAATGCAAAAATAAATAAATCATCCGACCCAATCCATATTTAATACTGATAAAAATGGGTTAACCAGTGGATAATCCATATTATTCATGGGTTTTTTAATATGATCAATTTTGGGAGAATTCCTAGTCTCCCAAACGTGAGGAACTCTCAATTTGGCACTTTAAAAATGTAAACGTTAAACCCATTCGTTATCTATTGGTTATTCATTTTCTAAGTGGATAATATGATTCTTATCCATATTTGATCCATTTTTAAAATGTTCATTATCCAACCTATTTTTTAATAGATAATATAGGTGAATAACTGACTATTTTACCACCGCTACTTTATATCATGTCAAGTTTGGTGCGTTTAAGTATAAACTAAAAATTCATGTCCAAACATAATTTCAACTTCCAAAAATTATTTTTCAAACCTAATTCAAAAATTATTTTTTCAAGTTTCAACTAAATCTATGTCCAAACGCTAGCTAAAACTACTAGTAATACTCTCTTATTAACTTTCTATCTATGAGACGACTTGTCTACAAGAAAGAAATTCAGTGTCCTAGTTGGGAGTCAATTAGGACTAGGTCATGTCAGAAGCAAGTAGACCTTTCAAGCTAACGCCCCCTGTTTACATTTTTTTTTGGGTACATATTCCTTTGCTTATAAATACGGTCCTTTCTTCTTAATTCCATCATATTTCACATCTCTCATATATATTTTGTTTTCTTTTTACTATTACTATTTCCTCAGGTTCACAATAAGTGTCCAATTTACTTTTTTATTTTGGTTCAAAATAAGTGTCCAGTTATGTAATTAAAAAAGAATTCAATTTGTTTTTACAAAATAACCCCTATGTACATATCCCTAAAAAGTTTTCTTACTCCTCACATTAAATGTTTAATTAGGGGTAGTTTAGTCATAGTAGGTATTTTTGTATAGAATTTAGTATTTTCTTAATGGGCGTGCTAAAAGTAAATTGGACACTTATTGTGAACCAGAGGGAGTACTACTCTAGTAAGTATTTCATATATACTCTTTGGCCTATATTAAATTGGATAATATAATGGCTCGCTCTTTCTCCCACGTTAAGCTCTTTTCACCTGTAGTTGCTGACAGAGTCTCTCTCGTTGTAACCATGTAATTATGCTTCTTAATCTCTCGTTAAAATTGCATTTCCTCCCTTTCACTTTATTTGACATTGTTTCACTTAACACAAAGTTTAATTATTCAAAGGTAACATAATGTAATATTTGTGTGACTATAAATATTTCTCATTAAAAAAAATATAGAAATGTGTTGATATTTTCTTAATAAGAAAATTTCACGAAATGAAGTGGAATGGGAGGAGTACTCTCCGTCCCACTCTTTTCTTTTAACAAAAGTTGATTTTTGATCAAATAATAATATGTAAATTATTGTGTCTTAAATAAGGACCTGCGATTTCGTATTTTTTGGAAGGTATTGTTTTAAAAAAGTGAATTACTTTATGTTTGCTTTTTGGTCTAAAACCAGTAAAAGTGACCTTAGAGCTGGTTTGGTCAAATTCATTAGCTTTGGTTCGAATTCTACATTTGTCTTAAAAATTTATTAAATACGTATAAATTATCAATTCAGAATCCAATAACATAAGGCAATTAAAATCTCGAACTCATAAGATTGAAATTCTAGCTCTGACTTTGGAGAGGAGGAGCAACAATTTTATGCTTTGTACGTATGTTTGACGGAAGCATGCAACTGAAAATTACTAATTGTGCGTTTATTTTCTCCTTTTTCAAACAATATTCTGATTTTTCCCTTAGTTGTGTTTGACTGAAAATTATCGAATACTTTCCAAACAAATCAATCGAAATAATTCAAAGGGTAAATCATAGCTAATCATAATTAATCACTGAATTAGAAGACCAACTTGAGACATTGAAATAATCAATTATGGGACAATATAAACGGGATTTTATTCATCAAGATGACTTGACCTGCCTCTCCTTGAAGAGGTTCAGGATCTTACATTGATCTCGTTTCTGGCTCCACTTATGGAGTATATCTTTTTATTTTTGGAGTATTCAGAGTTGTCTGGAAGGAGAAGCCCCCCTTGGGAGGTTCTCTCCCTTGGTATTTATAGCCTCAGGCTTTTTCCTCTGGTCACGAATGGGCCCCTCCTTTTGTTGTGGAGACGTCCCCTCATTTGTCTTAAGGACAGCTGTCATAAATCACGAGTCAGCGGCGTTGACCATCTACTACAAAGTGGTCGTGATGGGGTTGACCCCCTGGTCGAAAAATGGCTGAATATCTGCCAATACAGTTAGTCCCTCCGTTCGTCGAGGTCGTGCTCGAGTCGACCTCGGCGGACGGATAGAGCGGCGTGATCGGGGAGGGCCCTTAAAAATGAGTTTTCAGCATTGAACTGTTGGTTGGCGAGTGAAGCGTCATCCCGCGCAGTCGTTCGTAGTGGCACACGTTTTCATGAAACCGAATCGCTTCGTGCACGGTTAAGTATTAATGGCGATCGTTGGGTCCCGTGCAGGCAGAATCCGTTATTTATACCTGGAGAAGATGTGTCATTTTGTTTTTTATATGCTCATTGTTCTTCTAAGAGAAATTTCGAGAAGCCTTTTCTTCTGTCAAATCGTTTTTCCCTATTCTTCCAATCATTATCATCATTGATTTCTCCGTCTCCCTTGTCAAAGTTCTTCTTTCTTTCGCTCGTGAATCGATTATGGCATGCACTTCTTCTCGCGGCAATCGGTCGGCTAATTCTCCGGGAGTCGAAAATCCTGCTCTGGCAGATGAAAGGTTAGAGTTGGTGGGAGGCGAGGGAATTCCTTCGGTCGATGAAATTCTACCTCACCCAAGAGATCAAGTGATGGATTTCAGTGCACCGGGCGGCGTGGAACAGGGGGACATTGCTTCTTTAATGGGGGAAGTGGGGATAGCTCAATTGCGGGAGCGATGGCGTATCCCACATTATGCCGAGATCGCTCTCGCGAAGACCGAGGACAGGGTACAGATTGACCGTCGAGGGTATTGCTCGTTCTATGCTTATCCCTTCCAGGTGGGGTGTACACTCCCGCTCCCGATGCTGATAGTAGACTTCTGTCGCTATTACGAGGTATGCCCGGCCCAACTTTCTCCTTGTCTCTACAAATTGCTCCTCATGTTCATCAAATATGCGGAGCTAGCGGGTAGGGAGGTCACTTTGAGGCACGTGCTCAGTCTCTTCGCTCCCCCAAAAAATCCGCGGCACCATGATCCGTGCACGCCCAGGAGGATCGAAGGGCTTGATGGTTGGGCTGGACGGCGAGGTTATTCGTCATTCCTTTGAGAATTTTTTCTATATTCGGACTGAACACCTAGTGGCGGACCCAAACAGATTCCCGAAAGTTTGGAATTTTGCACGTGAGACCTCGTTCCTGACTGGGCATCCGCTCTATTTCGACTTTCCTCATGCTTTGTACTTATGGTTATTGACTTACCTTCATTTTTGTAGCTGAAAAGTTGCCGCCGCCTCCTTTGGAGGGGATCCGAGACTGGGTCGAGGCAGTGCTTCCTCGTACTGCGGGCATTCGCACCTGGGCGGCTTTCTGGGAGAGGCATGGTCGCAGGCCCGTGACAGGTGGAATTTCAGTCCTTTCTCTTTTCTATTTCGTTTTGTTCCGACTGCGTCTATTGATTCGTTTGTTCATTGTACATAGAGAGACCACGTCGTGTCAAAGCTCCGCAATTGGCTTTCCGTCGGCCGGGTGAACTTGCTAGGCTAGCTGCTGCGCCTGCGCCTCATCGAGTACCGAGGGCGGCGTCGGTTGAATCGTCAGCGACCGCGTCTCCACTGCGGGTTATGCCACAAGATGAGAGGCCGTCCGGGCTTGTTCGTTCTCGGACGGGCTCGCCTTCGAATGAGGAGGAGGATAGGCCTTCGCAGAAACGGCGAGTAGCATTTGTGGAGGCTCCTCCATCGGTGATCTACTTGGATTCTCCCCCGACGGATTCGGAGGGCGGCACGACTGTGGCGCTTGCTGGCAAGGAGAAGGAGTTAGTTGAAGTTGAACCTGTTAGTTCTAGCCAAGGGAATGTTGCTGTCTCGACGACCCTGTCCGAAGTTCCTATTGCCGAGGCGGAGGGTCGATCCTTACAGGCCGCTGTAGAGACCTCTGATGTACCAGTGTTGGCCACGGCGAGTTGCTCTACCCCAACGGTGGCGGAGAGGGGGCAGGACGTGGTGGATGACGAGTATAAATCTGAGTCCGATTTGGACCCCGACGACGTTCGCATGTTCGAGGAGGGTATTACCAATTCTACGGTGCGCGCAGGGGGGCCGACCCGTTTTATTGAGGTTCCCTCGGATTTGAACTTACTAACTGAAGGAACTAGCTTGGTGTCGCAGTTTGAGTTGTTGTGTTCGGATGCCGAGAACGCGTCTTTGAGGAGCGTTTCGGATATTGAAGTGATGGACGAAGTGGATGGGCCTGAGGGTACGTAGTACGTTCCTATATATATTTTTTCTTCCCATCCCGTTTTAGCTTTTGCCTTAACATTGCCTTTCCTTTGTTCTGTAGAATTACCTGTTAAAGGTGGAGAACATCCGCAGAGCCAAGGTTCGCTCGAGGATCTTCCTGCAGATGCTGGGGAAATACCGCCGTTATCGTGATCGATGCCGAGGGCTGCACGAGCGTTTACGGAGCGAGCCCTGTAATCGGGCTTTGGGCGAGGAGTTGGCGAGGCGGGACCAGCAGCTGTTGCAGGCGCTTGGCAGTAAACGTGCTCTTGAAGAGCAGATTCGTCGGAAGGACGAGGAGCTTGAGGCGGGGAAAGGAATTGCAGCTGAGTGTGTGCACCTGCAGGGCAGGTTGAGGGAGATGGAGTTGGAGGCGGAACAGAACCGGGTCAAAGCAGCGGAGGCGGCTGCGGAATGGAGTGGGAAACTGGCGGCGTTGGAAGGCGAGGTTGCTGCCTTGAAATTTTTGGAAAGGGGTGCCTCGTCGAGGGCTGGGGCGTTGGAGGCGGCGATCCGCGTGCACGAGTCTCGGCTTGAGTCGGAGAGGGAGACAGCGGCCCTTAAAGAGGCGGGGCTCGAGGAGCGGATTGGTGTTCTTGAGCAGGAGGCCCAAGTTATGTTGGACCGTATTGCGGCCTTGGAGGAGGAGAACCGGCGACTGCAGAGTCAAGCTGGTTCGTCGCATACTGCCGTTTCCCACCAGGTTCACAAACTTTGGGTTTACGCCGAAGCTCAACGCGATGTTTACAGGAACTTATTGGAAGCGGGTATTGTGACCGAGACCATCTTCGAGGTGGCACGCCAGAAGGCTCGTGAAGCTCGTGCCGACTGTGGTTATGATGTGGCGACGCCCGAGGCTGACAATGGCGCGAGTGGCGGCGACGGTGACGGCGGTGGTAGTGCCGAGTGAAGAAAAGATTTATCGTTGCTTGTTGTTTTTCTTTATACCCCATTCGTCGGTCGGCGCTCGGTTGTTTCTTTGTTGTTTTTTCTGTATTTTTCTTTCTTGTCTCGACCGGCCAGGGCCGGATGTAAGCGGGGAGTACCCGCGTTCTTAACTCTGTCGACAATTGTACTCTTTTTTCCATCGTTTGTCTCGCGTTTTTCTCTGTCTTCCGTTTCTCTCTTTTTCTTTTACGGATATGTTTGGAGGGACGATCAACCCTTGAATTCGACCGAGGTCGTCATGTCAGTTTTAGATTGATAATGACGGCTTTTTGGCCTGACATGAACGGGGAGGAGCGGTAACCTTGTAATGACGGCAATTGTTTTTTCTTCGCCCCAGCCCTAGTGCGGCTGAGGTTGACCCTAATAAATTTGAAAGCGAAGGCACTTGGCCTAAGCCCTAGTTTGGCTAAGGTCGAACCCGATATATTTTGATGGCGAAGGTGCTTAGCCTGAGCCCCGGTTCGACTGAGGTCGAACCTGATATATATTTTGATGGCGAAGGCACTTAGCCAGAGTCCCGGTTCGACTGAGGTCGAACCTGATATATTTTGATGGCGAAGGCACTTGGCCTGAGTCTCGGTTCGACTGAGGTCGAACTTGATATATTCTGATGGCGAAGGCACGTGGCCTGAATCCCGGTTCGACTGAGGTCGAACCTGATATATTTTGATGGCGAAGGCACGTGGCCTGAGTCCCGGTTCGACTGAGGTCGAACCTGATATATTTTGATGGCGAACGCGCGTGGCCTGAGTCCCGGTTCAAGTCGAACCTGATATATTTTGATGGCGAAGGCACGTGGCCTGAGTCCCGGTTTGACTGAGGTCGAATCTGATAGATTTTGATGGCGAAGGCACGTGGCCTGAGTCCCGGTTCGACTGAGGTCAAACCTGATATATTTTGATGGCGAAGGCACGTGTGCCGGAGTCTCGTTCGACTGAAAGGTCGTGGACATATAATTTTTGATGGCGAAAAGGACGTGCCTGAAGTCCATGTATACCGATAGAGGTCGAACCTGATATATTTTGATGGCGAAGGCACTTGGCCTGAGTCCCGTTCGACTGAGGTCAACCTATATATTTGATGGCGAAGGCACGTGGCCTGAATCCCGGTTCACTGAGGTCGAACCTGTATAAATATTTGATGGCGAAGGCACGTGGCCTGAGTCCCGGTTCGACTGAGGTCGAACACTGATATATTTTGATGGCCGAAGGTGGCTTAGCCTTAGCCCCGGTTCGACTGAGGTCGAACCTGATATATTTTGATGGCGAAGGCACTTGGCCTGAGTCCCGATTCGACTGAGGTCAAACCTAATATATTCTGATGGCGAAGGCACGTGGCCTGAATCCCGGTTCGACTGAGGTCGAACCTGATATATTTTGATGGCGAAGGCACGTGGCCTGAGTCCCGGTTCGACTGAGGTCGAACCTGATATATTTTGATGGCGAAGGCACGTGGCTGGAGTCCCGGTTCGACTGAGGTCGAACCTGATAGATTTTGATGGCGAAGGCACGTGGCCTGAGTTACGCTCCTGGCTTGAGACAGCCCTGTGCCGGTTTTCGGCCTGACACCGCGTTAGAGGTGAAGGAAATGCCTCATACTTTTGTTCTGAGGGAGAGGGGCTTCTTCCTCTTGTTCGGTTGTTTCCGGATCTCAGTTTCTTTTGATGCATTCGAGTATTACGTGCTCGATGTGTTTCCTTTGGTCTGTTTTGGCTGTAGTATCTCCATAACCTCTTAGGTCAGGTGCAACAACGCGATAGCCACGTTCAGCTAAGTAGAGGATTTGGTGGCGCCATGAATACTAGAGCTCAGGGAAGCCATGGATAAAGAGGATTGTTGGACCTTGGCCTAATTCTGCTACATGCATTTGTAGGCCATTAACAGCTACCATCTTGTGCTCTATCTTCTCCATTTTTGTTTTCTCAATGTTTCTTTGGCTTCGATTCCAAGGAGAAACTATGTGATTTCGCTAGGAAATCCCCACAGACGACGCCAAATTGTTTGATTGAAAATTATCGAATACTTTCCAAACAAATCAATCGAAATAATTCAAAGGGTAAATCATAGCTAATCATAATTAATCACTGAATTAGAAGACCAACTTGAGACATTGAAATAATCAATTATGGGACAATATAAACGGGATTTTATTCATCAAGGTGACTTGACCTGCCTCTCCTTGAAGAGGTTCAGGATCTTACATTGATCTCGTTTCTGGCTCCACTTGTGGAGTATATCTTTTTATTTTTGGAGTATTCAGAGTTGTCTAGAAGGAGAAGCCCCCCTTGGGAGGTTCTCTCCCTTGGTATTTATAGCCTCTGGCATTATCCTCTGGTCACGAATGGGCCCCTCCTTTTGTTGTGGAGACGTCCCCTCGTTTGTCTTAAGGATAGCTGTCATAAATCACGAGTCAGCGGCGTTGACCATCTACTATAAAGTGGTCGTGATGGGGTTTACCCCTGGTCGATAAATGGCTGAATATCTGCCAATACAAGTTGTAGTATAAAAAAAAAGTTCCATGCGATTTAAAAGAATGTAACCTTGGAACAAGTCAATTACACAAGAAGCATGAAGTCTGCATTTTTTTTTCCCAAACATTTCTCCTGGCATTTTATGTTTATAACTTTACAATTCCTATTTTACATTTTATAGGAAGGGATATGCAGTGGCGGCGGCGGGTGGCGTCGCATTAGGCGCGGAAGAGGAGGAGCTACAGGGCAGAGCAACATGATGATGATGTTGAAGAAAGAAGGGGACGAATCAGCTCCAAAATCACCGTAGGTGCCAGACCCCGTAACTGGTTATTACAGACCGGAAAATCAAGGAAACCAAATTGATGCCGTCGAGCTACGGCGAATGCTTCTGAAGAGCAACATTAGAGGACATTAATAGAAATTTATCTGAAAATTATAAATCACTACTGGAAATTAATATTAGGTTGACTTTGATTCTTGATTAGAAGAATAATCTGATTATTGTATCTTTTGATTTGTTTACTGTGTGTTGTTGCCCCCTCCTTTAATTTCTTGGAGTAATAAGATCACAGATTCTTCTTGTCTTTAATTTGTTGGGTTACTAAATTTTACTATCCTCTTTACTTTTTGAGTGTGAAACTAATTTTCTATCCACTATTGTGTTTGATCGTAGGTTAACTAGAACACAATTAAATATAAAGAAAATAAAGAAAAAATAACACAAAGATTTAACGAGGTTCCGCTAAGTCTAATCCTCAAGCAGAAGTAGAGAGAATTTTTCATTATGAATGAGACGAAAAATACAATACAATCTCTATGGAATCCCCAGCTACAATCCCTATATATAGATCCCAAATAATCTCCAACCTATAAGAGAAAGATTTTCCCAATTCAATATGGAGAATATATTTTCCTCTCCCAAATCTATTAGAATAATAGCTTCCTAAACCTATAGGGATTATGGGTCTCCTAAATTTACAAGGAAAAGTTCAAGACATAAATTAACAAATCTTCCTCTTGGCTTGAATTCTCTTCATTAATAGGAACAACGTCGGTCTGCCTTGCCCTCAACCCTTGCAAATGTTCTACCCATTACTGCACATATCAACTAACTCTAGACAATGCATAAACTTGTTAAGAGATCCAATCTCTTCAGCTATTGCACCAATTCGTCGATCTGCTTCTGCACTCGAAATAGCTTCTGAATAGCTATTACACTCAAGCACGCCAACAGTCTCTGCAACAGACAAAGAAAATCCCACAACATTTATATATCCAAGAAGATTTTCGTCGATTACGTTTGCAAACTATTCTGGTCCGTTGATCACTCTCTTTTCTCTGTTTGTAATGCTATACAATTGATGTTGCACATGTGCATCAAATTTATCATCTTGATAAATATTTTACACATCTTCCACTTTCTCTACTTCTGAACTACTAGACTGAGCTAGTGGAGATTCAATTTCTAAATCTATACGGTCACTGACACCATGATATATTTCTGCTATTGCATTCACCCTCTGAATTTCCAGCGAGGCAGATTCTTTGAATGTCACATCCCTACTGATAATTAACCCCTAGAATCTTTTGATTTATGCACCACAACCTATAACTTTTCAATTCAGTTGCATACCCTAAAAATATGCAGTTCTCTGCCCTCGACTCAAGTTTTTCATCCCTCACATGAGCATAAGCAGGACAATTAAATATCATCAAATTTGAATAATCAATAGGTAAATCGGATCAACCTCAAAAGGAGTTTTGAACTCAGTATTTGTGTATGGAGATCTGTTGACCAAATAACAAGCTGTATTGATTTCTTTAGACCAAAAATCCTTGCTAACACATGAGTGTTAAAGCATGCTTCATGCCCTATTACAAAATGTTCTATTCATACATTCTGCAATATCATTGAACCTGGTGATGGACGCGTTAACACACCACATTCAAGGGGATGTGCCATGGTGCATGCTATTCGCTGATGACATAGTTCATATTGATGAGTCACGAGCCGGTGTTAACACGAGGCTGGAGGTTTGGAGATAAGCTCTTGAATCTAAGGGTTTCAAGCTTAGCAGGACGAAGGCGGAATACCTGGAGTGTAAGTTCAGCGCTGAGCAGGGGGAAGTGGGCGTGGATGTGAGGCTTGAATCACAGGTCATCACGAGTCGAGGCAACTTCAAGTACCATGGGTCGGTTATCCAGGAGGGAGGGAAGATCGACGAGGATGTCACACACCGCATTGGGGTAGGGTGGATGAAGTGGAGGTTAGCATCTGGAGTATTATGTGAATAGAGAGTGCCACTGATACTCAAAGGTAAGTTCTACAAAGCGGTGGTTAGACCGGCCATGATGTTTGGGGCTGAGTATTGGCCGGTTAAGGAATCATATATCCAGAAAATGAAGGTAGCAGAAATGAGGATGTTGAGGTAGATGTGCGGGCATACTATGATGGATAAGATTAGGAATAATGATATTCGGGAGAAGGTGTGCGTGGCTCCCATTGATGACAAAATGCGGGAAGCGAGGCTTAGATGGTTCGGGCATGTTCAGAGGAGAAGCCCAGATGCTTCGGTAAGGAGGTGCGAATGGCTGGTTGTGGAGGGCACGAGAAGAGGTAGAGGGCGGCCTAAGAAGTATTGGGGGGAGGTGATTAGGCAGGATATGGTGAGGCTTCAGATTTCCGAGGACATGGCACTTGATAGGAACACGTGGAGGTCGAGTATTAGGGTTGTAGGGTAGGAGCTAGTTGAGCCTTTCCTTATGTCATGAGTTCGTGAGTCTAGTCTGGTAGGTATATTATTTCGCTTTTGCTTTGTATATTTTTTCTTGATTGCATGTTGTTTCTATTTTTCATATTATTTCTGTTCTGTTACTGATATTGTCCCCTTTTGTCTTTTTGTCTTCTTGAGCCGAGGGTCTTTCAGAAATAATCTCTCTACTCTTTCGGGGTAGGGGTAAGGTCTGCGTACACACTATCCTCCCCAGACCCCACTAGTGGGATTTCACTGGGTCGTCGTCGTCGTCGTTGTTGTGTTTTCCGACACAAGTGCGGTGTCTCACTATGCGCTCTCTGCTGCAGAAATCATTAAACTCAGAATTGTAAAATTCCAGCCCATACACTTAACTTTTCTTTCCGTCTTCCTATCAACCATCGTCTTCCATTTAACAAATGTCGAAAATGCCTCATCTTTTATTTTTTAGAAATACACCCAGACTATTCTTGACCAATCATCAATTAAAGTCATATAATACCTGGCAACACTCTTGGAGGGAACTCTTTTTTGACCCAATAAGTCTGAATGTATGTAATCTAACTTGTCTCTAGTCTTATGCTCTGCCTTCTTGTTGAATTTTACCTTTGTCTGTTTATCAAACACACAATGCTCACAAAGCGGAATTGACCGGTGGTGCTTGGTCGAAGCTCTAGTAGGTAGCCACTCCCTTCTTAGAGAACCGTACGCGAGACATCCGCCTCATAGGAGAACTAGCTTTTATACCCATTAGGCAAATTTTGCTTGCTCAACAAAGACAGTCCCTTGTCACTTATATGACCAAGTCGCAAATGCTACAACTGAGACTGATTCAGATCACTTTTTCATAAGCTACAATAGCTTCCCCTTCAAGTACACTGGCCTGAAGATGATACAATTTAAAATATGATTTACCCTTCATGAGTACCATGGAGCCTTTATAAACTTTAAGTATTCCATTATTGGAATAATCATCTAAAGTCGAAAGGAAAATAAAGTTTCTCTTTATCCGAGGAACATACCACCACTCAATGTTTCTAATAATTCCATCAGCATTATCAATCTGACGTTACCAATCTCCTCTACTGGTAACGGATTATCATCTCCTATGTAGCAGTGCAATTCATTTGCTTGCAAGTTACAAACCAATTCTTGTGTGGGCACATGTGAAAAGTAGCACAAAAACCAAAAAGCTAGGAATTTTACACATGACTAGAACTCACGACACAAACTTTCCCTACATAGTTACTATGTTGACCTGAGCGATTTTGATTTTGATGATTGACAAAGGAACATATGCATGAATCATGTCCATAGACAGTGTACACAGGTGACAGGAAAAATCAAGCAAAAGGCATGCACGTGAAAGGGATAAGTAGAAGTGGTTATTTATGATAATCTCTAAATGAAAAGGTTACATATTTGATAAGGAGCAGGACTCCTTACTTGAAGAGAACTCTATCCAAGATAAAGAAAGAGTTAAAAGTTGAAGATAACTAGAACTCTTCCCATCAAGGAAGAGTAAAGCATTAGAACTTTAGTTAATCTTTATTTACTAACTATATGTATATCAGTTGTGTTCTCTTTTATAGGTGATGCACACATACTGAAGTTAAGCACAAATTGAGAGCAAAATAGTAAGGCATTTTGTGAGCAATTCTTGTGAGATTTAAGAGTGTGATCCTGAATCTACATGAATCAGATTGAAGAACCAGCTCCATAAAGAGTTTTATGTGTCTTTCTTTATTTCTAGTTCAAAGTGTAGTAGGCATTTTGAGTTGTACCTTTCAGCTTTCTAAGAAGCAAATTGTACTAGGTACCTGAGTTGTATCTTTCAAGTTAGAGTTAACTTGAAGTAGTCGCAATATCCTGTGGCATGTTGCTATAAGGGTTAGAGTTAATCCTTAGGTTGCAAGAGGTTGTAAACTCTAGTAGTATTGTTCAAGTTACCGTTAACTTGAAGCACTCGCAACAACCTATGGTTGGTTGCTACGAGGGTTAGAGGTTATCCTTAGGTGTGCAAGAGTTTGTAAACGTTGTTCTTGGCTTAGATTTGTAGTGAAGTGTTTGGGAAAAATCCTACTGGGCTATAGGTCGTGGTTTTTTCACCTTTTGAGCAGCGTATTTTCCACGAAAAAATCCTGGTGTTATTTACTTTCTGCATTATTTATTCCGCAACTTAGTGTAAGGAACGCATAGAAGAATCAGGTCCTTCGATAATCCAGTGCATGCGAAAATCAGACATCACACAAATCACCCCCTCTTGTGTGGTATTGAAGTATAAAACATCAATTAGTTTAAGAGCGGGTTATCCTGGAAGAGGCTAACACCATAGGAAAAGATCAAAATGAGTGCTCTACCTAGAAACTGTAAAGAGCAATCCACCTCTAGGCCACCACTATCCAATGATCACTACTATTCTTTGTGGATGGAGAGGAGAAGAGATCACTTGCAGATGACTAATGGATGCTTCAAATTTGGTACAAAGAACCACATGATCAAGAACCGTCGTATGTGGGAAGTCGAGTAGAAAAAGGAGAAATCAGAAAGAAGGAACATATTCATGACAAGAAGAACTACAACAAAAGATCATCAAAAGCAATGGTTGCTATGTGGAAAGATAGTTCAGATGATGACACTGATGATAATGCTGAACGAGCTCTTATAGCAATTCGAGAATCTGAAGATGAACCTAATGAAGAATCTGAGATAAGTTTTCTGGACCTTAAGGATAAAATTAAAATCATTTCTAAAGATAGACTATCATAATTATTGCTAACTTTAATTGATGAATCTAAAAATATAACTTCTGAAAAAGAACAATTGTCAAAAGAGTATAACTTTTAAAAGAAGAATGCAAAAACCTGGAAATAAACGTTTGTAAAACTGAAAAGGAAAATACTATTTTGAAGAACCAGGTTCATGCACTTGATATAGCTATCTTAGAACTTAGATCTGAAAATATAAAGTTAAAGTTAGTGACAGGAAAAGAGATAACAAGTGATATACAACTCAACCTAGAAGATGACTTAAGAAAGGTTAAAGATGAGCTATATAAAAAGGAAGAAAATGTTAGAATCCTAAAGGAGGATCTAAGCAAGGTCAAGCATGAGCTAGACAAAACTTGTAAATGAAACGGGTCCTTCAATAAACTTTCATGGCTACAAGAACACCATAGTAGTAACAAAAGAGGACTTGGCTTTGGAACCCTGCGCCTAAGTGGGATCCCAAAAGCAAGTACCTTACACTTCCTGAGAACAAGATTTGCACACACTGTGGTAAAACAGGTCACTATAAAAGTGAATGCACTGCAAAAGAAAAAGCAAGTCAAAAGAACAAAGAATTTGTTCAAGGGAAGAACTACCAAGTTGGGCTACAAAGAATTTGATTCATCCTTTTGCCTATAGAAAGGGACCCAAACTAGTTTGGGTTCCTAATACTAACCCCTGATTTCCTTTTGTAGGTCCAAGTGAAGGGGAGCAGCAAAATATAGTACATGGATAGTGGCTTCTCAAAGCATATGACATGAAGCAAGAATTAGTTCCTTTCACTTTAGGACCTTAAAGGAGATAATGTCTCCTTCAGAAATAGAAAGAAATGTGAGATCATTGGGGTTGACAAGGTAGTAAGACTGATTTTCACTCTATTGAGAATTTCTATTTGATAGATGGATTGAAGTATAGTCTAATAAGTGTATCTCAATTGTGTGATAGAGGTAACATGGTAGCATTCACCTCTACAAAATGCTTTGTGATTAATCTTACCACTGACAAGATTGTTTTGTAGGAAAAAAAGGTAACAACATATATGTTGTGAATCTGTCCACACTTTGAGATAATGAACTCACTTGCTTAAGTGTGTTGGGTAATGATCCTCTCCTTTGGTACAAGATATTTGGACATGCCAGTCAAAGTCAACTCAACAAACTAGTCTCCGAGGACTTGGTGATAGGGCTACCTAACATTAAGTTCAAGAAAGATATAGTTTGTGAGGCTTGTGCACGGGGGAAGCATGTAAGATCCTCTTTCAAAAGAAAGAAATGGTAAGCACCACCAGGACGATGGAATTGGTACATATGGATCTTTGTGGATCAATGAGAACATTGAGTATGGATGGTAAGAGATATGTTATGGTGCTTGTTGATGATTACTCTAGGTTTACTTGGACACTATTTTTAACATCTAAATATGAAGCATTTGACATGTTCACTTCTTTTGTTAGAAAAACTCAAAAACAACTAGGTAATCAACTTGCATAAATTAGGTCTGATCATGATACTGAATTTGAGAATGCTAAATTTGCTAAATTCTGTGATGAGCATGGCATAAATCATAATTTTTCTGCTCCTAGGACTCCAGAACAAAATGGAGTAGTTGAAAGAAAGAATAGAAAATTGGAAGAAATGGCTAGGACTATGCTTCTTGCTAGTAAATTGCCCCATAGCTTTTGGGCAGAAGTTGTGAACACTGCATGCTACATCATAAATAGGTGCATGACTAGACCTCTTGTTGAGAAGACTCCATATGAGTTACTTAAAGGGAGAAAACCAAATATATCCTATCTTAGGGCATTTGGATGTGAGTGCTTTGTGCACAATAATGGAAAAGACTCCCTAGGTAAGTTCGATCCCAGAAGTGATGAGGGAGTATTCTTGGTATATTCTTCACATAGCAAAGTTTATAAGACCTATAACAAAAGAATTATGTGTGTAGAAAAAAGTGTACATATTGTTGTTGATGAAACTAACATTCTTTCTGAGAGACAGGAACAAGATGATGAAGCAATTAGGCTGGTAAGAAATTCAAATGAAACCACAGCCCGGACTGAAGCTGCACCAGAGGAAGGAACATGTCCTTCCATCCAGGGCAACCTGACAGGGAAAACTGAACAGAGAGGAATTGATCCTCAAACCTCTATGGAACCTTTCCATGAATATATTCCTCAACAACAAAACGGGGAAGGTATTTTCTATTATTATGATAAAATGATTGATGGTTATGGTATTTTTGTGGTGGTGATGCAGCAAGTAATGTGAAAATGAGAAAAATGTTATTTGAGGTGGTGTATATCTATATATCATGTATAAATATGTCTATATAATGATATGCATTGTTGGATGATAAGATATACAACGTGATTTACATTATCAGATAATGTGCCGGAGATGGTATTTTCTGGCAACCCGCCATTTTTCCCGGCTACAGAGGACTGCCTAGAAAGTTTAATGAATTATTAAGGGGTTGTTGGAGAAGAGATCTAGGGTGGATTTGAGAAAAAATGTGAAGAAAGAGAGGGACAAAGTTATTGGAGTTACTTGTTCCTAAATTTTTTGGGCTATAGGTGCTAATGTCAATTATTAACTAATAAATCACTGCCAATTGCTCTTTAGAGTTGTGTATAGATGTCAATATCCTTTTACTCCCTCCAGTCCACAATAAGTGACCAATTTGGCTTTTATTTAGGTCCAAAATAGGTATCCATTTATATAATCAAGAAAAAAATTCAAGTTGTTTTTCCAAAATTACCCTTATGTACGTATCCCTAAAGAGTCTTTTATTCTTCACATTAAATTATGCCGCAACATTTGATTAAAGGTAGTTTAGTCACACTAACTATTTTTGTCTAAAATTTAGTATTTTCTTAATGGGTGTGCCCAAAGTAAATTGGTCACTTATTATGTACCGGAGGGAGTATTTATTAGGATGAATTTTTGCCAAATAGTTTCTGTTTTGATTTTATTTTCTTGTTGTAATTGCAGATCTAGTTAATATAATGGAAGAAAGGCCCATCCCGTTGAATGCAATTCGACAAGGTTTATTGCTTTAGATTTTATTTATGAGAAAATCTCACTTTATACCCATTAAGCCTAAATTATTTACCCTTAAATACCCAAACCTAAACTATTTACTTTTACTACCTATGCAACCAATACTATTTACCCGGTAAAATTTAATGTTACCTGTGGAGAAACCCTGAGAGGAAGAATTTGAGAATATTTAGGTTATGTGCGCAAATCTCAATGAAGCAAAAAAACAGCATAATCCTCCATTCATAACAACCACACTGTGAAGCAAAATCCAGACCCAAAATTTAAACAGATCTTCATTAAGAGGGTCAACCCAAGCTATTGCTCTACCTCCTCTTCTTATGATTTTTATGTGTGTATGAAGACCCACCATTGTTGAGCTTGAAGCTCCAGAATTTAAAATTTTATTTTGAAGATTTATTGTTTGATTCGATGTGGTGCTATAAAATATTGCTTATAGTATCTTCGAGTAAGCTTCCCAGATCTAAATTTTTATGTGTTTTTGAATATCCACCATTGTTGGGCTTGAAACTCAATTTTATTTTTGAAGATTTCTTGTTTGATTCAAAGTGGGTGCTGTTAAATATTGCTTATTGCTTCTGGAAGTTCATACTGAAATTTGATAGCATTTGGAGCTGATTTGAAATGATTGAGATCGAATATTTCAGCTGAAAATCGAAGAAGAACACATCTACCCAATAGTATACCGCTACGATATACAATATGCTGTAGGAGTATATAGCTATACTGCAACTGATACTATTATAGTTTACAATATACTGCAACGATATATTGTAATAATCGAAGAAGAACACAGTTACCTAACAGTATATTGCTACAGTATACAATATACTATAGAAGTATACAGTTATACTGCAACAATATATTCTTATAGTATACAATATATTGTTATAGTATATTGTAATAATATGCAATATACTGTAACAGTATGCTGTAATAGTATACTTATTACCCGTAAATTCACTTGTCTTTTCCTTTTTAATTTGCTTTAAGCTTTTACCCAGCGTGAGGGAAAAATTGAAAATGCAAAATAAAATAAAATTGTAGTATGCTATATAATGTAACAATATACTCTTACAATTAGACCCTTTTAGAATTTTTTGAAATATTTATTGACAATTGATATTATTTTAGTTTAATAATTGAATTAATTTTTTTTAACTCTTTGCGTACAATTGTATACCCTGTAAGTATAACTATATACTATACTGATATCATATGTTAGTTAATATTTTCTGGTTGTATTAGCTATATTTAATCGGTACACAATTTAATTTTTCTTTAGTAATAGTATAAAAAAAAGAATATTTAAAAATAGTGAAAACAGTAAATGAAATTATATTATGAAGAGAAAAAGAATATTAAAAAAAGAAGTTAAATGAAATTAGAAAAGGAAAAAAGAAAAAAATAAGAAGAAAACGAGAAAAAAGAAAAGGAGAAAAGAAAAAAAGAAAAGAAAAGAAGCATAGAAATAAAAAAAAATTGGAGAATAAAGAAAAAATTTCCCACAAAAACTACTATGGGCAGGAAATGTAATTAGTTTATGGGTAGAAAAATAAATGGGTAGACAAGGGTAACTAGTTTTCTTTTTGTGGCTAAATGTGCCATTCTCCCTTTATTTATTGTGGCGTAAAATTTATTTATGCTTTACTTTATTTTGAATGAAACACAAAATTCATTTATTGCTTTACTTTATTTTGAATGAAACACACAGGACAAAACTATATTTCTTCAAAGAAATTGACCCTATCCTAATAATGTTCTTTCTAAATATTTCACAGCTTACCTTCCATTATTTTTTTAAAAAAAAATATAGAAATAAAAAATGCTAAGATATTCGGGCTTCTACTCAGTAGAGTCTTTCATAACCGACCGACCGGTGAAAGGATAGACGGACCCATTGAAAGCCGGCAGTTGTTGATGGCTTTCTCAGAAAGCCCAATTTGGACACTACTATTTAACTTGTGCCCAATTTCTTAAAATTATATACTGTAATATATATCCAATTTTGGCAAACTTGAGACAAACCTCATTTTCTTTCTTAATCTCAACCCTATTTAAAGTTTGATACTGCTAAAACGCCTGACTTCATACAAAAATATATGTCTAAAGTTTTTAAGACACGGAGAAGTATATCTCAAGTTAACTTCAGACGTGCATGCCTTTAAACTTTAAAGTGGTAAATTTGTTAAAAATTTTGAACTTCGGCTACAACTTAAATAGGGTATCTGTGCACTTCCCCATGGACGAAGCCCAATTCTGACCAAGCCACTGTCCAAATTAATTCGTGAGCCCAAAACATAGACCAACACCAACAAAATCCACCAAGCCCATTAACCCAAATAGCCATCCACCTATTTTTAAGGGAATCCGATTCTTCAAAAGCTCTATGACATTGAGCTAAATAATTAATTTATTGGAGTATGATAAAACTAAGAAGATCGAACTTACCCAAAGCACATGCATTGCCCCCCAAAAAAAAGGTTTTAAATCTTAAAAATTGGATACGTATTACTATCTAACAATTTATGGCATATTTTCAAGTTCAATGGTCAATGGATCGAATTCTAAATTTGTTATGAGCCATGCCTGTATATTGTTTTCCAAAAGAGCTTATATTATTATATGATCAAGCCTATTCCTAGACTTTATATTTAGCCTGTGAGACTTTTTTTTTTTTTTTTTTTTTTCACAACAAGAAAATTGAGAGGGGAAGCATGATAGAATCTTCTCCATTTTTAGGCCGAGTGTACCTTCTTAAAATACTTCGAAGTTACACTGGATCGCATCATTATATGAGTAATTATCTTAACAAATTTACTGTTTAATTTTAATAAATTTCCCGGTTTCCAACTTGTTGATAAGGAATGAATTCTCTATGTCAAGTAGCTAGGCCATGTTCCAACCTAGAAGCAAAGTCATCGTGCTGTAATAGTTAATCTACCTTTTGTAGCGTGATTGTACATAAATTCAAAGTGTTTGAAGGCGGAATCACGTCAATCATTTGAATATAACGTAATTTCGAGTCAAAATGATTTGATAAGTCAAAGTCATAATCAATCCTAAAGGATCTCGTAATGAAGTCAGTCTGAATTAATGAATTTTCTTAGTAAAAGAATTAAATTGACTCAGGAAGCATGAACTGAAAATTGCATATTTTCCTTATTTTTTGGAGATTTTTTGTTCTTTTCTAAAGAGATACTTTCTAAGGATTAAGGGAAGGAAATGAAGTAGCCCACTTACTGGCTAAGAAGGCAATCAATCAGTCCAACATGAATCATCTAATCTATTCTGGCAGTTCCTCCTCCTCTTGTTGGGTGCGTTGGCGAACAAAGATGGAGACTCTTCTTTAAAGTTTGTTGTAGATGATGCTTGTAGAATGTTAGCTGAACTTGGCAATCGTAATGCCTTGGAAGGCATCACTGTGGCATGGAATAGTATGGAATAACTTTAGTATATTTTAAATAAAATTTTCAGTTTAAAAAAAAAAAAATATAAAAATAACCTACAGCAGAAATTGTTTCCCTTGAGGACAATATTTTCAGCAAAATAACTTTTGTCATGCCAATATGTCAACTAGGCATTAATTTTTTGTCACTTTGATAGAAACGTGAATATTGCTCTTTTACAATTATTTGCTAGTGTTGATTGCTAGCTAACACGTCCTGAAAAGTTACGTTGCTCAGGTACGTATTACAAAATTAAAATAGCATTTATAATGTGAAATATAATTTGATAATCCCAACTGAATAGTTTTCTTTCTAACATTTTCTTTGTGCTTCCAATATGAATCACCATGGTTTTGTTGGGCAGATATAGAGGGGATTGGGGGTGGTACGCCACCCGATTACTCGGGTAAAGCTTTATATATATATACTGGTAATTTCATCTAAAACAGCTATATAAAAGTGGGTGGCACCTGAAGTCACAAACTGACTTGAGGTGCCACAATTTAAGGGCTAAAGCCCCACATACAAGATTCAGGATCGGGACTCCCCTATTTTTTGATTCCCAAGCCAGCATTATTAATCTTTGTGGTCCTACATATTCTCTTCTTACATTTTCCCCCTTTCTTTCGTTTCTTTGTTTTTTCCTTTCTTAATTTATTTTATTTTCGTCATCTTTGATTTCTTTTTTGGGCAAAAAAAAGATTTTTTTTATAAACTAGATACTTAATTAACAAAAATAATGACAAGGATAGCAGGTTAGAGTGGCTGCCCAGGTGGTCAATATTGTTTGCACTAGTGCTAGTAATATTACAGACCAAAGTTTTCCTGTTGAAAGTAGTTCCTAGAATGTCTACCCATAGTGCATCATTGACAAACACTAGAGGAACAACCGAAATCCTAGTTTTGTCAAAAAACTTTTTCTTTGCTCCTTCCTTAGCTATGAGGTCTGCCACCTGGTTCTGTTCTCTAAAGCTATGGCTGATGGCTGGGTTCCCCAGCTGTGTCATCAAGGACCTGCATTCACAAATAATATTGTCATAAGGCAGATGACCATGTTTTAACATTCTAATGATCTCCTGTGAGTCAGTGTTAATCACAAAAGGGGTGAGGTTGTGCTTTGCTACTAGCTTTAGGCAGTGCATGGAGCTCTGCTAGATTGTTTGTTATGGTTGGGATGCCTTTCATGTAGCCCACAGCCCAGCTACCTGAGTGATTTCTCCCCCTGTCCCTGGGTTACCAAGGGAGGAGCCATCAATGTTTAGTTTAAAGTGGCCTTTGTCAGGAGTTTCATTTAACACTTATTGTAGTCCATTGTTTCTGTGGTTTATTCTTAGCTAGTAGATGGTATTCCATAGTCTGGGCAATGACAACATTGGTTTGGACCTGGTTCTTCTTTTGGTTAAATATGTTGCTGTTCATGTTCCAGAAGCAGAAGGGCAAAATGAAGTATCATTGTATGTTGTCATTAAACTATTTCTCTTTAAGCTTGTTCCAAGTTGAGTTTCATCAATTAGGCGTGAATCCTATGGGCATAGATTGGTTGGTAGCAGCAAGGCATAGATTGTTCCAAATGAATTTAGCATTGACATAGAGGAAGAAAATATGATTTATGAATTCCTTTGTGCTGTTCCACACCTGGCAATTAGGGTTGAGTTGGAGGCCAATATTATGTAGATTCTTATTGGTGGGTAGCTTGCTATATGCTAGAAGCCAAGTAAAGAATCTTTTCTTATTAGGGGCTTTAAGTTTCCAAATTCAGTTGAAGATGGGACCCTGCTCAGAGAGCGTGTCCCACTAGGGGTTGAGAATGGAGTAAGCTGACTTGGAGGAGAATAGACCATTGCTAGTGGGTCCCTAGATGAGTTTGTCCTCTCTCCCTGAGTTTAGGTTGAGTAGAGATTTATTGATGGTGAGGGATAGTGACTTAGGAATGGGGAAGGAGAGGGAATGTAAGTTTCAATTCCCATTGTTGTATATGGAGGATATTTTGATGTTCTCTTCCCCAATAGTCTTTAGGCCACTGATGATAGAGTCAATGGGCCCCATGTTAGGAATTCAGCAGTTAGTGGGGAGGTTCACCCTGTTTCCTTTTTTGACAACCCACCTAGAGGCTTTGTTGCAGATTTTTCAGCCTTTTAAGATGCATTGCCAAGTTCTGAAGGAAGGTTTCCTCCAGTTTGTACGATGAGTACAATGCTTGGCAATAAGCGTTTTGACCCATAAGGTATCAGGATTTTGAAAGAGCCTCCAGGCTAGGCCTGGGTGGAAAGCCTTATTTTGTAGTTCAGTTTTTTATACCCAGTCCACCATGAGGCTTGGGTCTAGTGATGACATCCCAACTGAGTAGGTGCATTTTTTCCTTTTCAGCTATAGTACCCTAGATTAAGTCCCTTTTAATTTTGTTGATCCTTTTGCAAGTGGAGATGGGATGTTTAATGAATTGCATGACATGGCTTGGGATACTGACAATGCTAGATTTTGCTAGGGTTGTACGCCCTTCCATGTTCAGGAACCTAATTTTTCAACCTGCCAGTTTGGAGTGCATGCTGACGATGATGAACAGGAAGTCACAGTGGTGGGTCTTTTGTGGAATATGGGGAATCCTATATATTTGCCAAAGTTGTTACATGACTTGATGCCAAGGATGCTGGCATATAGGTCCATGACCTTTTTAGAGGTGTTTTTGGAGTAAATCACTTTGGACTTGATCATGTTGACTTTTTGGCCAGAGACAAAGTTGAAAGAATTTAAAGTTCTAATGATGGATTTACAGATGTTGGCTTTGGCAAACAATGTGAGATCATCAGCAAAGAAGACATAAGGCCCCCAAAGTAGAATAAGGCTCACCAAAATTCGTATACTGCTAGCAATGATCGATGCCGCCTGCTGTGGAACTACCTGTATCCATTAAAGATGCAGCACTCCTGGCAAAAGGGACATTAGTACATATGGAATAGTACTAGTTTGTAAAGCTAAATACACTCTCATGAAATAGAGCAATAACACAAAAGGAGAGAAACATGAAATAAATGAGAAACTCAAATAATATTAAAAATGCTTAAGAGCAAGGTAAAACTTCAAGTTAATATCAATATTTTAAGTTGGGAGATCTTTAGTATCGATACACCACCATGCATATGGCATGGAGTCCGATATCCACCCGATCGGCTAAGCTGTCTCACCCAGAGTATGAGACATAGAAACACAACACCACCATGTGCGCGACATGTCGTCCGATATCCGCCCGATCGGCTAAGCCATCTCACCACAATGCCGTATGGTTCGACATGGTCCTTGATGCTATCAACTCATCCCAATCAAGGGGAATAATCTCAATACAATATAACGGGAATTTATCCCTCAATCAATCACTACATCGGCACGTGTAGTTTGAGGCTTGGATATTTATAACCCAGCCTTCCTCAGTAACCTAATGATACTCCCAAAAATATTTATCATATGAAAGAATCATATTCGTTTCATTGACTTTCATACTTTCTTTCACTTCATTGGCACTCTTGACCACAAATATAAATCATCATTCTTGGCACGATGTCCACATTTCACAATTCATACTTTCATTCTGTCATTTGACATGAACTATAAATCATTCAAGGCTCTTATAAATCATCCAGAAATCATAGCTTCAGTTCATGAATACATAAGGGCGTAGAACACATTGGAAACATTTACCAAATAAGAGCATAGTGATCTCAACAGAACTATGGGTTGAGTCATAATCGTTTGATGATTCGATCATATTTGGACTCTTTCCAAAGGAAGAGCATGATATATAAGTAGAGAAATTGAGACATGATTTGAGAATTTAGATATGCGATGCACTAAAATATTCATGACGATTGAGCACAATAAGGGTGGAAGCTTGATCAAACCATACTTTGGATTCATAAGGAACTCATGGAATTCGATTCTATAGGAAAAGTTTACCTAACATACCTCGAGAAATCTTCTCTTAGGATTACTACCACGTTTGAAGACTCCTACCGATTTCAATCTATAGATACATAGTAAAATTGAGCCATAATTAGGAAGGTTACATTTGTTCAGCTCATTTAGGCATTTCATCAAATACTAGGGGGTGAAAATTCGACTATAAGGTCCTATGGTGGTGATCTTTTACCTCACAACCAATCCCCACCTCAATAGATCACCCATATTTGTTCAACAACCTCCCTACCACCTTCACTGGCACATGCATGCACAATTGACCAACTCCTATTCTCAAGAACCACACCTCCCCCTACTACCTATATTCAGCCCAATTTCAAAAGTGAGAGCTATGGCTAGAACATTACCTCTTTAGTAGAAGATTTTGCAAGCTTTCCTTATTGAATTTCCAAGGCTTGAGCAAGAATTTAAAGTGAAAGACGTTGGACCTCCTCCTTCTCTCTCTAGTTCCTCCCCTCTCTCTTAAAACATCAGATTTTCGCTCCCGAACGACTCGCTTATGTCTTTTACTATAATTAGGTCGGGTTGTAAAATGCACAAAATGGACCCTCTGAACCCAGTCTGCCATTGTAGAAAGCATCACAGAACAGGTCTATGTTTCGCAAAAGGACCGTGGAATCATCCTTCAAAACTGGGCTGGCCTGTTCCAGTCTGCGATAGATCTGAGGTCCACAAATCACTTATGCGGTCCACATATCACTTCTGTGATCGTGAAGTGGATCGTAAAATGGTTATGCGTTCGCATACTAGACCGCAAAAAGACCTCAAAATTGAGCTTCTCCTGTTTCACTTAGCGATGGATCTGAGGCCAGCAGAACAGATCTGCGATCGCGAAGCTTCCTTTTTCTGCAAATTTTTTCCCACCAACTCCACAACGCATTGCACAACTCTAAAACCTTCCAACATGTTAGCCTACCTCGCCACCATAAAACCATCAATTCTTTGGTAAAAATTTACAGGGCCTTATATCTTCCCCCGCTTATGATCATTCATCCTCGAATGAGGTTAGAGTCTGCCATAGACATGACTTAAGTCTTCATTCACACACCAGGAGTTCCAATTTTGACTATCTCCCCAAATTTTCAAAATTTTTGTTAGAGTCTCCCCTGTATTTGGGCCTATTCACATGTCAAAGAGCCCCAGAAACCAATCCTAACAACATATTCATAACGCAACGATGTATCAAAGCATAAAAACAACACGAACCATAACATCTTAGGTACTATATTACCAAAAAGCAGCACTTAACATAAGCTATACAAGTTTGAACATAATTCTTAGAAAGTAAACTCCTAACATTCCTTTTTAAGCACAACAATATGATTACAGAAACAGGTAAGAGTATTTCTTTTTTATCTCTTCCTTGGCTTCCAAGGTGGCCTCTTCAACTTATTGGTTTTGCCATAGCACCTTCACGGAGTCAATCTCTTTATTCCTCAATTTTCAAACTTATCTATCAAGAATGGCAACAAGAATCTCTCATAAGTCAATTCTTCATTAACCTCAATAGTCTCTACCAGAACAATGAGCGACGTGTCTCCAACCACCTTCTTTGACATAGATACATAAAACACCGGGTGCAGTAATGATATCTCTGGGGTAACTCGAGCCTATAAGCCACTTGACCAACCCTCTACAAGATTCTGTATGGTCCGGTATAGCTCAGACTCAATTTTCCTTTCTTCCCTAATCGCATTATGCCCTTCATGAGAGACATTTTTAAGAATAACCAGTCATTCTCTTTGAACTCTAAATCTCTGCGTCGTACATCCGAATAGGACTTCTAGAAACTCTGAGCAGTTTTCAACCGCTCCTTAATGATCTTGACCTTCTCCATATCTTGATGCACGAGGTCTGGCCCTATCAGCTCTACTTCCCCAACTTCGAACAAACCAATGGGAGATCTTCATCTCCTACCATATAAAGCTTTGAATGGTTCCATCTGAATGCTAGCGTGATAACTGTTGTTGTAAGAAAATTCTATGAGCGGAAAATGATCATCCCAGCTACCATTGAAGTCAAGAACACAAGCACGCAATATATCCTCAAACGTCTGAATGGTCCGCTCTGCTTGCCCGTCGGTCTGTGGATGGAAAGCTGTAATACAATTCACCTGTGTGCCCAAACCTTGCTAATTTTTCTACCAAAAGTTAGCGGTGAACTGTGCCCCTTGATCTGAGATGATAAAAACTGTGCCATGCAACCTGAATATTTCTTTGACATACAACTGATCATAATGTTATGTTGTGTTGGTAGTCTTAATAGGCAAGAAATGTGCTAACTTTTTGAGCCGATCGACAATCACCCAAATTCAGTCAAACTTACGAGGCATGCCAGGCAAACCTACTACAAAGTCCATATTCATTATCTCCCATTTCCACATTGGAATCTCTATATTCTGTGTCAAACCACCGGGATTCTGGTGCTCGGCCTTCACTTGCTGACAATTCGGGCATCTAGCCACAAACCCGCTACATCCCTCTTCATGTCATTCCACAGTAGACTTTCTTAAGATCACGGTACATCTTTGTAGAGCCTGGGTGCACAAAATACTTGGAGCTGTGAGCCTCGGTCATGATTCTTTCCCGGAGACCATCCACGTTCGGAACATACAATCGCCCTTGGTATCTTAGCATACCATCATTCATGCTAAGAGAAAAAGCCACGGTCTTATGTTTATAAATTCCCTCCTTCAACTACACCAATAACATATCGTCATATTACTTCTCCTTGACTTCCACTACGAGTGATGATTTTTTCATATTTTGCACAATCACCCCATCTTCGCTAGAGTCCATAAGCCGAACTCCCAAACTAGCCAACCAGTGAACTTCCTTGGCCAACGAACTTTGATATGCCCCAAAGTGAGCCAAACTGCCCATGGATTTCCAGCTAAGAGCATTTGCCACAACATTAGCCTTCCCCGGATGATATAGGATATCAATGTCGTAGTCTTTGAGTAACTCAAGCCATCTCCTTTGTCTTAGATTCAACTCCTTCTGCTTGACGATATATTGAAGACGCTTATGGTCCGTGAATATGTCCGAATGGACCCCATACAAATAATGATGCAATATCTTCAATACAAACACCACCGCCACGAGCTCTAAGTCATGTGTTGGATAATTCTTCTCATGGTTCTTGAGTTGCCTAGAAGCATAAGCGATCACCTGGCCATGTTGCATTAATAAACACTCAAGTCCAACCCTTGAAACATCATAATACACAACAAACCCCTCCATACCCTCTAGTAAGGTCAATACCATTGCCGTAGTCAACCTTGACTTCAATTCTTGATAACTCTTTTTCACAAGCACCTGACCACTGGAACTTAGCTCCTTCTGCATCAATTTAGTCAACAGAGAGCCAAGAAAAGAAAACCCCTCCACGAACCTTCTGTAGTATCCAACTAAGCCCAAGAAACTGCGAATCTCTGTCGGAGTTTGATCGGCTCCAACCCTATACCACTATAGAATGGCAAGAGTGGTCGATGCAGCTTTTACCCGAGGGGTCGGGATCGATTTCCACAGAGAGCTGAGATAGGTCTGGAATTGGGTTTCTATCTAATCTTGCAGTGTGCGATGTTCTTGATTGCACTTCCAATCATTCTTTGTTTGGTTACTATTCTACTTTAATACTAATGAAGTAGAAAAATAAGCTAAGTATAATATTTTTGTAAGGGCTTTCTTAATTGGTAAAAAGGCACTAGGGAAGTGACATATACCTAGGTGAGTATCTAACGGGGTCTAAAACTTAGGGCAAATTTGATATAATTGGGATCGTGATATAGCCATTGCACATAACTACTCACTCTATACCTCTCGGCGGTTTGAGTGACTTTGCCCTAATTGGCTTTCTCAAGCCCAATTCGGTGTTCAAACAATGAAAGCGAAATTGGCTCAAGTCGGGTATTACTATCTCTAGGTTTAACCTTGTTAGCCTGAATTTCCTAGACTTAGTCTCTCTCTCAAGAAGAGCCTAAGTCAAAAAGGCACAAATCAGTGTTTGCAACCACCATTTCAACATTTAAAGCATAAATCAAGCCAAATATCATTCACCCATAAACATTTAAGTCCTAAAATTGAAGACACATTAAATACCTACACTAGGATTGAGCCACAACCCTAGCTAATGGGTTAGCTACTCATAATAAAAGATGAAATCAAAGATTTAGATGAAATATAACCCATAAAAAGTAATTACAAGAGAAGAATGTAAAATTAATAATTAACCAAGCTGTAAAATTACTCAAAAGAGCAAAAAGCTGTTGTTCACGTGTTCCTCTAACAACAGATAACCTAAAAATCTGAAAAAGAACTATTTATACACAGCTAAATTTTCCGGACAAAATTTCCCCTATGGAGATTCCGCTGACAGTGAAAAATTGGTCGCCTCAGCGCTATGACTACCGCGGTCGTGCAAAAGCAAGCGCGGACCGCGGTTCTTCTCTTCTGAGCTAGTTCTGAACTTGAGTTCGCTAGGAGCGAAAAAAATACCCGCCTCAGCTCTTTCAACCGCGGCCGCGAATTATGATCGCGGACTGCGCCTTTCAATTTAAGCTCCCAACTAATGTTCTCGGATTCTTCATTCCGATGAGGGCGACAATTGGACCGCGGCCGCGTCAGATGATAACGCTGCCGGGCAATTTCACCACGGGCAGCGGTGACTGTTAAGCCCAAAATATAACTCTCTGAACCTTGCCACCGCTGGGAGCGTAGTTAAGACCGCCTCAGCGGTGGACCCTCTGCGTGCGCATCTATTTCTTCGCTGTCAGCGCCCTTTTGACTTAGCTTTGAACTTGTGCAGGTTTCACTCCTTTATAAGCTGGTTTTGACTTTCTTGTCTCTTTTTGACCAAACACTGCAAACAAACACAATAAGTTAGCTTTCGGGAATACTTGTACACGCTTTCAATCCAAAACCTAAGCAAAAAAGAGCATAAAATAGGCTAGAATCCCTAGTTATCAGAGTTGTAGGCCCAGGCCAATTCTTCACAGCTGCAATCTTTTGAGGATCAACCTTAATTCCCTCATTAGAGACAATATGACCCAAGAAAGTGATAGACTCGAGCCAAAACTCACATTTCGAGAACTTTGCATACAACTTGGGCTGATATAAAGTTTGCAAAACTGCGCTGAGATGAACGACGTGGTCATCTCGACTTCGTGAATACATAAGGATGTCGTCAATGAACACTATCACAAAAAAGTCGAGGAAAGGCTCGAAGACTCGATTCAGAAGATTCATGAAAGCTGCCGAGACAAGTTAGCCCGAAAGAGCATCACAAAAATTCAAAAGTGCCCATACCGGGTCCTGAAGGCTCTTTCCAAATGCTCTGATCTTCAATTGGTGATACACCGATCTTATGTTTGTCGCGCCCCCTTTTTTCTTGTGAAATCGGGTTTGTGACGTTTGGAGGGACAACTCGTTCCTTTTGGGAACTGGGTTTGCATGTAAAGAGTCGCCACCTAATGATTAAGGTGCATTAGGACACCAATAGAGATTCAATTCTAAGTTTGTTTGAATAACCAGAGATTGGGTAAGGGATTGAAATTATCCCAAGGGGAAGGTGTTAGGCACCCCTCAGGATCCACTAGTGTGATTCCCGGCCAGACAGTTATTGTGAGTTTGAGGTGCAATTAACATATAAGCAGATAAGGCTCAAATAAGAGGGGATTTCAATACACAATGGTTTGGAAGTAAACAAAGTTTGAAAGAGCAATTAAAAGAGCGGATTTTAAACTGGAATTGCAATGCTTTTAAAGGAAAAGGGAAGTGAAGGAAGGGGGTCCTAGGTTTGTATTTAATATGGATCACATCAATGCAATACCCGATAATCACTCCTCAAGAGACGGGCTACACGTGGTATTAACGCACCGGTCATCATATCCATATCTACCCTTCCCACCCCGTTAAGGTATTAAAGCGCAGATTGGTCTCGATTACTTATTGCATGCTATTACCCGTCCCATTCCTATCAGTCCCGGAGGCGCTTAGGACTACTAATCCTAAAAGGGAGGGATATTAGGCTTATTTGAAGTTTCAAAGGCAAAAATTCTAAGGCGACATACAAAACATATAAAGACTGCACATTAAAGGGGAAACACATAAACACATAAGGCTCAAGTATACCTCCTCTAAACAAAATAATGCAATAACACGACTTAAACAAATGAGCAAGGTCTGATTCTAAAAGATATACTTGAGTGAAGAGGATTTTGTTGTATTGCAGCAGGCCTGACTTATTACATGACTCAGTAAGGAAACAGAATCGGGCCTACCTGCTGATTGTATTAAATAACAAAGGCGAATTCAGTTTTATCTATATTGCCTAAGGTTTGCCTAAGTGTTTAGACGGGGTCCTATAGGCATGATATCTACTTTGTTCAGAAGGTGATGAGACAGTAGAACTCAAAACGAATTGTTTGAAAACCCGTAGGCAGGCTTGCTAAACCTTATTAAGCAAGGGAATTAGAATATTGAAAAGAGGTTCAGAATGGACAAAATTAAATTAGATTGGTTACAGATTCTGCAGGTGATAGTATCTACTATTACCGATTTTAATCCCTAGGAGCATGATACCTAACATTGACTATGAATGAAGCGAATCAGATTTATTTAAGAGTCCCTATAAGCATGATTTCTATGCGTTACTGATTTTAGATCCTGACATTGCATGTGAGTAGAAACGAACAGGATTATACTTATGGACCCCTATAGGCATGATTTCTATATGTTACTTATTTCAGCATGCTACTGGGTTATAATCAATTGGGCCCTAAAACATGATATCTAAACGGTGACAAATGTGCAGAATTTTAGATGATCCCTATAGGCAGGTTATCTAGATATGAAGTTGAACAAGAAGTCCTATAGACATGGTTTCTAAACGCAGTTTGCAGCATTAAAATACCCTATAGGCATGGTTTCTAAATGTAGTTTGAATATGCAGAAATTCAAAATAGTCCTATAGGCATGGTTTCTACCCTTGACATGCATAAATACCCAACCCTTTTCACTAGCCAGCCCCAAGCGTTTATTACAAATTATTACAAACCAGGAATATTAAATTACATCAAAATTCATAAAAATACAACTAGAGGAGGCCCGATTCTTGGTTCCTCCCTGAGCTATGGAATAACTGCCTTAAGATGCCATTGCTTCAAAGCCTTTCTCAAACTTGAGTGTGTCAGAGTTCCCTAGAGCCTCAATAGGACCCTGGGCAGTGCTCACACCCAAATTACATCACTAGAATAGGGACAAGTGCAGTGTGGAAATGCCAGCCCTCATGTGTCCAAATTCAGTGGGAGCTCAATGGTCCCAAGGCAAGGCTCATATTAAGGGGGCAGAACTTAAGTCTAAGAGAGAGTGGAAGCGTAGAAATTGAGTTTTAAAAGTTGAGGGAACAAAGAAAAGGGAAAGGTGATGGAGACACATTAATACGTTTAAAGAGTTGATAATTTCACACCAAAAGNTGAAGATGCAGTACTTATTACGAGCGTTTGGTATATGAAGATATTTATACTTACTTTTCACATACGGAAATATGAAATTCAGACTCATGTGACAAGCCAAGGCCCTGAAAAAGTAACTAATGAAATACCGCATTTAGAAGCCCATTTACTCCGCAATTTAGATAAAAATGGAATTGTGATGCTGGGATCTGGGTAGAGACGGGTGATATTTTAGTAGGTAAATTAACACCCCAGGTCGTGAAAGAATCGTCGTATGCCCCGGAAGATAGATTGTTACGAGCTATACTTGGTATTCAGGTATCTACTTCAAAAGAAACTTGAACTTGATTCAGAACAGGAGAAAAGAAATTACAGCATGCTAAATAAAGGTACTGAAATAGATACAAGTAGTAGGCAGACAAGAATGCAAGAACATTAAGTAACCATGTTGTTGTTGATGCTGAAAACTTAATTAGAACGTACCAGTTCAAAGAAGCAAAATGTAGTAAAGAAAGGTAGCAGGACTTTGAAATATAGCTTTGGCTTTCAACCAACTAAACAGGCCACAGTACAAGTAGTAAAGCAATAGAGAGTGTTTTGAGTGTAAGTGTGAGTTCAGAACTAAAAGTGTTCGTGTGTTTGTGTTAATAAGAGAGTATGTATATATAGTAGTTCGAAACCATGTAAAATAAGGCAAGAATTACAATTTTATAGTAATTATGGAACCAAGTACTAATCAGAATCAAATCAATGCAAGTACTCCTTTAATTAAGGGGCAATCAAACAACGGTAATGGGCAGAAAATGTTAAAGGAAAGAAATCAAGTAGAGCATCATGTATAGAATAGACAATTAGGGGTAAGTACATAGGGGTTCAATTAAGGAAACAACTAATGAAGAATCAGTAAAATACTTGGTTAACCGAATAAGGTAAGAAAACACAATAAAGTTGCAGAATATGGAGACAATCGAAAATCAGCACATCGTAAATCAGGGAATCAAGGATTCGAAATTACTGATTTATGGAGAGTAACATGGGTTCCCATGAATAAGCAAATAAACCAAGTTAAAATAGGAGAATCGAAAGTCTAAACAGAAGTTTTCCAAATCAATCTAAGAAACAGGAAGCTCAGAGTCAATCAAAGAGAGAGTCATGAGTCATGCTTTAGCATATAAATAGATTGAGATATGAGTAACCAAACATAGCAAGGAAAGAGGCAAGTCTTGACCAGTCAAGACGAACACAAACACGTAGAGCTAATGTAATTTAGGCATAGAGAACTCAGTAGAAACACATTCGAAGCGAGATAGTCATAGAAACTCAAACAAGATGTGAGGCGCCGTGAAAACTTGTACTCAAAACTTAAAAGCTCGTAGTGCCAAATTATGAATATGTGTTAGGAATGTGTAAAATTCTTTGTAGCGAGATTGCGAGTCGCGGTTCGGACCCTTTTGTACTGATCTTTGCATTTAAAAATCAAGAATCAAAGTTTTCCAGAAAAGTGCAATTATGCGGTCTAGAATGCGGTCGCATACCAGGTATGCGGATCGCATATCTGCCGCAGAGTGAGTCAGTGTGTTGGCCAAAATTGAAGTCAACTATGCGGTCAATTATGCGATCGCATAATCAAAATGCGGACCGCATAGTCGTCGCATAATTTCCTTGGGATTTTGTGAAGGTCAGTTCTGCGGTGCACTTTGCGACCGCAGAAAGTGAATGCGAACCGCATTTCTGCCGCAAACTCAGTCAGTGTGTCCAGTTTTTGGGAAGCATTTTGCAGTCCATTATGCGGACTGCATGTCGACTTTGCGATCGCAGACCTGACTGGGGGCTCTAAATTTCTAAATTTTAAACCCGACCCCTATCGATATATCCGGTGTTATAGCTTATTTTGAGCATATTTCCTGATGTTTTTAGAGAGAGAGAGAGAGGGTCTTAGAGAGGGAAAGTGCTTCCCATCAAAATTTCTCCATGAAACCTTGCTAATCATTGAAGATAATCAAGTGAGGCACCTATATCTTCACACCAAGAGGTAAGAAACTTGACCCCTAATCTCCGGTTTAAAATTCACACTAGAAGGAGTACTTAGCTTGGGGGTTCATGGGTGTAAGAATGAATTTCTTGCATGCATATCAAACCATAGACTATTGGAAGGTAGTGAACTAAAAAGAAGGCAATTGGGGGTATAAAATGATAGAAATTCCTCTCAAAAAGGACCTAAGATCACAATGCACCTTTAGTGTTTGATAATATGCTTAAAACAAGCTAAAATCTCAAGCTCGTCTCTAATTCTCGGTTCAATTTGTAACTCTTACACAATAGATCGAAGTGCTAAGAGTTTCGGAATTTTGTAAGGATTAAGGAAAGCTATATTGAGGTATGTATGGCTAAAACCCCCTTTTATTAGAAATTGAGCTCCGTTGGCGTTTACGCAAGTGTGGTAAGGCTAGAATTGGTTGATGTATTGATTGTCATTTCACATTATTTGATTGTTATTTGACATTAATTGATTCGCAAATGTATACATATATGTACATGAAGGATGTGCCTCAATGTGAGTAATATTCTATTCGTGATATTTAGAGGAGTGTGAAGAATACGAATCATGTGTTGAGGTGCCTAGGCTATAAGATGAGATTAAAACTGGAATTATCATGCTAATTATGTGAAAACTTACCTATGTTTGTAACTTGAATTGCTTGTGAGTGCCTATGGCCATAAAATTGCAAGATGGACATTGGAATTGGAATGATGTGATAGTTGTGGCCCTAAGTGCCAATGAATTGATGTGATCTATGTGAAATAAAGATTCAAATGAGATGATTAATGAGAAAGGAACAACGTCTAGGTAAGGCGGCCTAGTCGATCGGGCGTGATCGGACACCATGCCGCACACATGGTGGTGATGTGCAAATATTAAATTCCGGAAAAAGGAAATGAAATGGTGATTGAGGTATATGTCTCAAATGAGGCGACCTAGCCGATCGGGTCGTGATCGGACTCCGCTCAAGATAGCGGTGGTGTTGAGAACAGTGATGAGCATATGAAAGAAATGCCCCAACTAAGTCATGGAAATTATGTGGAAGATTATATGGTTCATTTATGTGATGATGTGGTGTCCGGTTAAAACCTTTGATTTACTCTTCTGATTTCTTTGTTCTTGCTTGATAGTTCTTTCTAGTAAAATGGTGTTTAGTTATACATACTAGTACTATTCCATGGTACTAACGTCCCTTTTGCTGGGGCGCTACATTTTTAAATGAATGTAGGTGGCTCAATTGCGGATAGTGCCGATCGCGCATAGCAGGTTACCTTCTTCTCCAAGTCTTGGTGAGCCCTTTCATCCTTCAAGGGGTTGTATTGTATATCTTTTAGTGTTGTGGACTTCCATTTTTGAGGTATAGCCGGGGCCTTGTTGCCGGCATTGTCGTACTTATCTTTTGTATCCTTAGAGGCTCTATAGACACATGTGTGGGTTATGTTCGGGAGTTGAGGGGTTCATGAACTCTGTTGTAATTCTAAACCCCTGCTATCTATAAATTGTAACCTTATGGGAATTTCGGAAATTAGCTTTAACTACGGTTTAAGCCTGTAATATATAAAATGAATTAACAGGGTTGAATGTATCAACTTTTCCCTGCTTAAATAAAAAGGAAGCATGGCTATCTTATTCATGAAGAGTAGGGTAGGAAGTGTGTGATAAGGCTTGCTCGGTTGGGTTCACTCGATCGAGCACCGGTCGCGCTTCCCGAGGTTGGGGCATGACAAACTTGGTATCGGAGCCTAAGGTTTTAAAGTGTCCTAGGATGTCTCAGAGCTGTGTCTAGTAGAGTCCTTCTTATCGGTGTGTAGTCGACCACATCGATAAGCTGGAGGATACTTGGGCATTTAGGAATAACACCCTTCTTTGATATTCTGGATCGTGCGGTGAAACTGTTCCCTCCTTAATCAGTGCGTTGTTCTATCTTTCAGTAGATGGCACCAAAGAAGAAAGCGAGAATTGGCCAAGCACCCAACGCCACCTCAGGAGTGGCTGATGATTCACTGCTTGATGCTGCGGGTGAGGGTAGTCGCCCTACTATTACTCTGCCTGATCCTTCTATTCCAGAGTAGACTACCCCAGTTTCTACACCTGTGGAGGGCACCACTATCCCTCCCGTTGAAAGTCCTGTCCCGCCTCCAGCCCCAGCTTCCGGTTCTGGTATTTCTGATGGGGATCATAGGGGAGCTATTCAGATGTTGACCCAGCTAGTGGCCTCTCAGGCCCAGAGGTCAGGTGTTGCACCCAGTTCATCTAGCCAGCAAGGGGATTCCACCAGTTCCAGAGTGAACAATTTTCTTCAATTAGACCCTCCAGTGTTTTCGGGTGCCAATCCAGAAGAGGACCCTCAGGATTTTATTGATGAGATGCACAAGACTCTCAGGGTCATGCGTGCGATTGAGACAGAGGGAGTAGAGTTGGCTGCTTACCGCCTGAAGGGGGTGGCCTATGCATGGTTTGAGTTATGGGAGGATTCCCGCGAGGAGGGGAGCCCTCCGGCGAGGTGGAGTGAGTTCGCTGATGCCTTTATAGATCACTTTCTGCCCGCTGAGACAAGGGCAGCCCGTGCAGCAGAGTTTTAAAATTTGAAGCACGGTAGCAGGAGTGTGTGGGAGTACCATATGGAATTTGCTCGCTTGTCCAAGTATGCCATTTATATGTTGCCCACAATGGAGGCCAGAGTGCGCCGATTTGTTCAGGGCCTTAATTCTTTGACCATTAATGAGGCTTCTACGGCTGCATTGAATTCTGACATGAATTATGGGAAGATGGTAGCATTTGCTCAGGCAACAGAGAGCCGTAAATTGAAGAACAGAACGGAGAGAGAAGGTAACAACAAGGCCCGGTCTACGGGCAATATGGGAGAGTCACTAGGTGGGGGAAGATCAGCTTTCTGGGGAGGATCTTCAGGGCCTTCCCAGTCTATTGCCCAGTCTTCAGCCAGTGCACCGCCATCAGGGCCCAGCCAGCAGCAGTGGAGTTGTTTCAGGCCCGGTCAGGGCAACAGGGGATCCCATCAGCGGGGTCGGTCAGGAGAGAGATTCCAGCAGCAGAGGTCCCCGTGCCGCAGGTGCGGGAAGATGCACTCGGGGATTTGCTATATGGAGTTACCTATATGCTATGGATGTTGGATGAGGGGTCATATCTATAGACATTGTCGTGTATCCCACCAGGGAGCGGGTAGGGGCACAACTCAGCCATCCAGTCCAGCAGCTACTACATCTTCAGCCCCTTCTCCAGCTCGAGGTACCCCAGCACCCGCAGGGCGTGGTGCAGCTAGGGCTGGTGTGTAGAGTTCAGGAGGACCTAGCCGATTCTATGCTATGAGTGGTCGCCAGACTGCAGAGGCTTCTCCAGATGTTGTTACAGGTATTCTGACTGTTCAATCTCATGATGTGTATGCACTTATTGACCCCGGTTCCACCTTATCCTATGTTACCCCTTTCATTGCCATGGAATTTGGGATAGAAGCAGCTTCATGAGCCATTTTTGGTGTCTACTCCAGTTGGTGAGTCTATCGCGGCTGCTCGAGTCTATAGGGGTTGTGTTGTTACGGTTTTGGGGCAGGGATACCACGGCCGATCTTGTCGAGTTAGGAATGGTCGACTTTGATGTAATAATGGGAATGGATTGGCTTTATTCATGCTTTGCCAAACTTGATTGTCGGACTAGAACTATGAGGCTTGAATTTCCTAATGAGCCCGTCATAGAATGGGAAGGAGATAACGTAGTGCCTAGAGGTCGGTTTATTTCCTACCTTAAGGCCGGGAAGATGATCAAGAAGGGGTGTATCAACCATTTAGTTCGGGTTACGGACACCAATGCTGAGGCACCCAGCCTTGAGTCTATACCCGTTGTGAATGAATTTCCGGATGTCTTTCCAGATGAGATCCTTGGGATTCCACCAGACAGGGAGATTGATTTTGGGATCGATGTGATGCCAGGCACGCAGCCTATATCAACTCCTCCTTACAGAATGACACCGGCAGAATTGAAAGAGCTAAGGAACAATTGAAGGATTTGCTAGAAAAGGGGTTCATCCGGCCGAGTGTGTTCTTGTTTGTAAGGAAGAAAGACGGGTCTTTACGGATGTGTATTGACTACTGGCAACTCAACAAGGTCACAATCAAAAACAAATACCCTCTGCCAAGAATAGATGACTTGTTTGACCAATTGCAAGGTGCTGTGTGTTTCTCAAAGATTGACTTGCGGTCCGGGTATCATCAATTGAAGATAAGGGAGCAGGATATTCCAAAAACAGCCTTCAGAACCCGGTATGGGCACTTCGAATTTATGGTAATGTCTTTTGGGCTAACAAATGCCACGGCAACCTTCATGGATCTTATGAATCGAGTCTTCAAACCTTTTCTAGACTCCTTTGTAATAGTGTTCATTGACGATATTCTCTTCTATTCCCGAAGTCGGGAGGACCATGCGAACCATCTCAGGGCAGTCTTGCAGACTCTTCAACAACATCAATTGTATGCAAAATTTTCAAAATGTGAATTTTGGCTAGAATCTGTCGCGTTCTTGGGTCGTGTCGTTTCCAGGGAAGGAATTATGGTTGATCCTCAAAAGATTGCAGCGGTGAAAAATTGTCCTAGACCTACCACTCCAACGAAGATTCGCAGTTTCTTGGGTTTGGCTGGGTACTACAGAAGATTTGTGGAGGGGTTTTCTACTCTTGCCTCTCCCTTGACTAAATTGACGCAGAAAGCAGTTAATCCCAATGGTCCGATGCTTTTGAAAAGAGTTTCCAAGAATTGAAATCAAGGTTGACAACAGCACCGGTATTAACCCTGCCAGAGGGTACAGAGGGGTTTGTGGTGTATTGCGATGCTTCAAGGATCGGGCTTGGGTGTGTGTTAATGCAACATGGCAAGGTTATAGCTTACGCTTCCAGGCAGCTCAAGAATCATGAAAAGAATTACCCAACTCATGACTTAGAGTTGGCGGCAGTGGTGTTTGCGCTAAAAATTTGGCGACATTATCTATATGGGGTCCATGTGGATGTATTCACGGACCACAAGAGCCTTCAATATATTTTCAAGCAGAAGGAGTTGAATCTGAGACAGAGAAGATGGTTAGAGTTACTCAAGGACTACGACATCGATATTCTCTATCACCCGGGAAAGGCTAATATTGTGGCAGATGCTCTTAGTCGGAAATCTATGGGGAGCTTAGCTCATATGGAGGCAAACCAGAGGCCGTTGGTGAGGGAGGTTCATCAGCTGGCTAATTTGGGAGTTCACCTGGCGGGTTCTAGTGAAGGAGGGGTAATTGTGCAAAATAGAGCCGAATCGTCGCTCGTGGCGGAGGTGAAAGAAAAGCAATTCAGTGATCCATTGTTAGCACAACTGAAAGAAGGAATTCATAGACACAAGACCACAGCTTTTTCCTTGGGCGTGAATGATGGTACCCTACGATACCAAGACCGCCTATGTGTTCCTGATATTGACGGTCTTCGGGAAAGGATCATGGCAGAGGCTCACACTTCCAGGTATTCCGTGCTCCCAGGTTCTACGAAAATGTATCATGATCTCAAGGAGGTTTATTGGTGGAACAACATGAAGAGGGATGTGGCGGACTTTGTGGCAAAATGTCCGAATTGTCAGCAAGTAAAGGCCGAACATCAAAGGCCCGGTGGATTAGCTCAAAGCATAGAAATTTCGATGTGGAAATGGGAAATGATTAACATGGATTTTGTGGTAGGGATGCCGCGCACTCCGCGCAAGTTCAACTCGATTTGGGTAATCGTGGATCGACTCACGAAATCAGCGCATGATAACTGTGATTTTAACACGTTTTATGCCCATACTTGCCTATGCCTTATGTATGAATTGTCATGAAATAGACCCAGAATGCTTACAAAGTGCGCTTGATTGCAGGTTTGAGCGACAAGATGACGAAAGTCAAGAATCAGCTCGAAACGGAGTGAAACCTGCTCAAGTATCAAAAATCATTGAAGTAGGGACAGGAGGACCTAGCGCGGACCGCACTGATTTGTT
>NW_017670926.1:0-24475 GCF_001879085.1 Nicotiana attenuata
AACTTAAACTCGATTTTATGATGCTAATACATGGATTAGAGCTGAAAACTCAAGTAATTTATGGGCAAAAATGGTGGTTTAGGGCTTGAAACTTATGAGAGTTAAAATGGAGATTTGAGGGGTCAATTGAACTCCGATTTTGGTAAATTTGATATGTACGGACTCGTGGCGAGACGAGGAATCCGGTGATGTGAATTTCGTAATTTTTCGAGAAGTGGGCCCGGGGCTCGTGTTTTGCCAACTTCGTGATTTTTAATATTTTTCGAGTCTTTTCGATTGGGTTATGATTCATTAGCCTATTGTGACGTATTCCTTGTGGTTTTGGTTAGATTCGACGCGCGTGGAGGTTGGTTTGAGGGGCAAAGGCGTCGTGAGCTAGAGATTTTACCGGTTCGAGGTGAGTAATGATTTTGAATGACGTCCTGAGGGTTTGAAACCCCGAATTTGCACAACTTGGTGCTATGTTGAGATGAGACACCCGTTCCATGACGAGCGCGGGGTCATTTACTATTGGGGACTGTGACTTGGTCCAGTCCGGATGATATTTTACCGCGTATTAGCAATGACTTGTTGTTTTCACTATGATTTGGGCTTATTGCCATATTTGGGGCTTATTGCCGACTGTTTGAACTCTTTATGAACTATCATCACTGTTTTCCTCATTGTTTGAAATATTATTTGAACTCTGTCCATGTGATTTACACTGTTTCTTGAACTCAGCCATATTTACTCAAACTTGGAGTTTTAAACTGATATTTGAACTTTTGTTTGAGCTGAGTATTATTGCTTTACTGTTGCCCGAGGGGCTGTTGACTATTTCTGGACTGATTGAGGCCGAGGGCCTTATGTGAGGGCATGATGAGTGAGGTGAGGAGGCTTTCAGGCCTCGTATTGATACTGTTCAGGCTTTCAGGCCTTGTTGATAGCGCTTGGGCTGTAGGAGCCCCTCCGGAGTCTGCACACCCACAGTGAGCGCGGGTACCCATTTAGAACTGGACAGTGGTAACAATGACACTGTCATACGTGTTTTGGTCAGGTAACAATGACTGACCAGTCAGGTAACAATGGCTGACCAGTGGTAACAATGGCACTGAAACACGCGTTGGGTCAGATAACAATGGCTGACCAGTTAGGTAACAATGGCTGACCAGTGGTAACAATGGCACTGAAACACGCGTTGGGTCAGGTAACAATGGCTGACCGGTCAGGTAACAATGACTGACCATACTTGAGCATACTTGTTTTATTAATTGTTTTCAAAGAGAATTTCTTGCTATGTTTCACTGGTTCCTACTGTTTACTTGATTTTACTGTTTGAGATAGCATTATCTGTTCCTGTGTGGGATTTTATATTCTCAGTCGTTATTCATTTTTATTGCTCACTTGGTCGGAGTACTCACATTACTCCCTGCACCGTGTGTGCAGATACAGGCATAGCAAAGTTCGTTCCTAAGCGCTGATTTCCATCCAGACCAGGCGGACCCGGAGAGACGAGGCAGCTGTCAGCGTCCACAGCCTCGTTTCTTCTTTATTATTTGTACTTCGTTTATCTTCGGATTATGTTCTTAGATACAGTCTTGTAGTAGATATTAAACTATGTAGTGGCTCATGACTTGTGACACCCCGATTGCGGGCTGGATTTGGGTTGGCATCCTTGTTATCGCGGTTATTCCGTAATATTGGTTACGATATTCCTGCTTTAAGCTTATTTATGATTAATAACTATTAGATATTTGAGGAGTTAATGTTCTGTTGGCTGGCCTTGTCTTCACGAGAGGCTCCTTGATGACCCGGTGGGTTTGGGTCGTGACAGAGTCGAAAGCCTTGTTGCAAAAATGGGAGCCCCCATCACTAATTATGGCCCGAGGAGTACCAAACCTCGTGAAGATACTCTTTTTCAAGAATGCTACAACACTTCGGGCTTCATTGTTGGGTAAAGCCACGGCTTCCACCCACTTTGAGACATAATCCATCGCCACGAGAATATAAGTGTTACCACAAGAGCTCATAAACGGACCCATGAAATCGATGCTCCAAACATCAAAAATATGCACCTCGAGAATCGTATTGAGAGGCATCTCATCCTTCTTTGAAATACCGCCGGCTCTTTGACATGCATCACATCTCTTCACCAAGTACTAGCATCCTTGAACAATGTCGGCCAATAGAATCCGCAACTCAAAACTTTTGAAGCCGTCCTCACCCCCCCCCCCCCCCATGATGGCCTCCATAGGGAGAAGAGTGACACGCCTCCAGTATGCTTATTTGCTCACCTTCCGGTACATATCTTCTTATCACCCCATCCGTGCAAATTTTAAACAAATACGGATCTTCCCAATATAAATCCAAGCTATCCCGCTTGAGTTTCTTTGGTTGGAAGAGAGCTCACACGGGACACTACTAGTCATAATGAAGTTGGCGATGTCCGCGAACCATGGCATATCACACATAGAAACGGAAAGAAGCTGCTCGTCGGGGAATCTATCATTAATCTCAATACCATCACATGGTCTCCCCTCTTCCTCTAACTGGGACAAATGGTCCGCAACTTGATTCTCGCTTCCCTTTCTATCCATAATCTCTAAATCAAATTCCTGAAGGAGTAGCACCCACCTCATTAGTCTTGCTTTCGAATCCTTCTTACTCATCAAATACCGGAGGGCTGCATGGTCCGTGTGTATTATCACCTTTGCCCCCATAAGATAAGGTCGAAACTTCTCCATCGCGAACACAATAGCCAATAGCTCTTTTTCCGTCACTGTGTAGTTTCTTTGGGCCTCATTCATCATTATGCTAGCATAATACACAGGATAGAACATCTTGTTGATCCATTGACCTAACACCGCACCTACCGCTACATCACTCGCATTGCACATAAGTTCAAAAGGCAAATCCCAATTAGGTGCGGTGATGATAGGAGTTGTGGTCAACTTGTGTTTCAAAAGCTCAAAGACTCCATGCACTTCTCATCACAGATAAACTTGACATCCTTCTCCAACAATTTGCAAAGCGGGTTCATAATTTTTGAGAAGTCTTTAATGAATCGCCGGTAGAACCCGGCATGACCAAGAAAGCTCCTCACCCCTTTGATAGAAGTAGGGGGAGGGAGCCTTGAGATAACCTCGATTTTTGCCTTATCAACTTCAATTCCTTGCCTTGAGATTTTTTGATCCAATACAATACCCTCTTGCACCATGAAGTGACATTTTTCCCAGTTGAGCACAAGGTTGGTTTCTTCACATCTCGCTAATACCCTATCCAAGTTCACCAAACATTCCTCAAATGAATCCCCCACCACGCTAAAATCGTCCATGAAGACCTCCAAGATATCCTCCACCATATGGGTGAAAATTGCCATCATACACCTTTGGAAGGTCGCCGGGGCATTACATAGTCCAAATGGCATTCTCGAGAAAGCGAACGTGCCATAAGGACATGTAAAGGTTGTCTTCTCCTGATCCTCCGGGGCAATGAGAATTTGATTGTACCCCGAGTAGCCATCTAGAAAACAATAAAAGGCCTGGCCCGCAAGACGATCGAGCATTTGGTCAAAGATGGTAGAGGGAAATGATCTTTTCTTGTCACCTTGTTCAGCTTTCTATAGTCCATACACACTCTCCAACCCGTAACCGTCCGAGTAGGAATCAACTCATTGTTGCCATTGGTCACTACCGTCATTTTACCCTTCTTTGGAACACATTGGACCGGAGAGGTCCATGAACTATCCGAGATCGGGTAAACCACACTGGCGTCTAACCACTTGATAACCTCCTTCTTTACCATTTCTTGCATCGCCTCATTTAATCTTCTTTGATGTTCAAGAGAGGGCCTTGCATCCTCCTCCAAAATGATCTTGTGCATGCAAAATGCGGGGCTTATCCCCCCGAATATCGGCCAATGTCCATCCAATCGCCTTTTTGCACTTTTGAAGAACCGCCAAAGTGGCATCAACCTGCATGTTAGTTAGGCAAGAAGAAAGAATAACAGGTAAAGTAGAATTTGAACCCAAAAACTCATACCTGAGGTGTGGAGGAAGTGGCTTCAACTCCAACACCGGTGGCTCCTCAATCGATGGCTTGGTTGGTGGAGTTTTGCGATTTTCAAGATCCAAAGATAGCTTCCTAGGCTCATATGAATATGAACCCATACCATGCAATGCCTTCACACACTCCACTCTACCGGCATCATCATTATTGACATCCATATTAAGAAGCATGGCCTCAAGAGGATCTTCAACATTTATCAAGGAACTTGTGTCATCCACTATGACAGCTGTGACAATGTCCACAAATGAACACACCTCCGTGCTATTGGGTTGTCTCATTGATTTGCACACATGAAATACCACCTTCTCATCACCCACACGGAATGTCAACTCCCCTGCTTCCACATCAACCAACGCCTTCCCCGTAGCTAGGAAAGGTCTTCCAAGAATGATTGGCACCTTAAAATCCACTTCGCAATCTAATATCACAAAATCCGCCGGCAATATGAACTTATCAACACGAACAAGAACATCATCGATTATGCCCAAGGGACGCTTCATTGATCGGTCCGCCATTTGAAGTCACATGGAAGTTGGTCTCGGTTGACCGATCCCCAAGGTCTTGAAAACGGAATATGGCATCAAGTTAATACTAGCCCCCAAGTCACATAGGGCTTTAGCAAAATCCGCACTACCAATAGTGCACGGGATAGTGAAAGCACCTGGATCCTCGAGTTTTGGAGCCATAGAATGAACAATAGAACTCACTTGATGCGTCATTTTAATTGTCTCACACTCCATCGACCTCTTCTTGGTTACCAAATCCTTCATAAATTTTGCGTACCCCGGCATTTGTTCAAGGGCTTCCACCAATGGCACATTTATAGTAAGACTCTTCATAATTTCAATGAACTTTTTGAATTGGTTGTCTCCTTTTTGCTTTGCTAGTCTTTGCGGGTAAGGTGGAGGCGGCCTAGGCACGGGTGCCTTGGCCTTGGGCACCGCCGGCTCGGGTATTATCAATAATGTGTTCCCTAGATGGGTTCACGGCATCTTGAGTGTCTACCCCAGCCTCATCATCAATATCAATCCGCACATCATTTGTCACAATTGGTTCAACCACATTGTCAACATTCAAAGGCACATCATCATCATGCAACTCAACTTCATCATTCACAACCCGACTTTCATCCGAGGCATGCACATCACCGCCTCTTCCACTCCTAGTTGTAACTGCCATCACATGATTGTTACCCCTCTTCGGGTTCACTACCGTGTCACTTGGTAGCGCACCCTTAGGTCGGGTATTTAAGGCTTGAGAAATTTGTCCTATTTGCACCTCTAGGTTCCGGATAGATGTGTTATGTGAAGCCAATTGTGCGTCAGAATCTTGGTTCTTTTTCATCATCTGCTCGAACATCATTTCTATCCGTCCCATATCACTCCCCGAAGAACTAGACCCTTGTGATTGAAAGGGGGTGGATTATTTGGTTGTTGGTACATGGGGGGCCTTTGAAAGCCTTGCCCCCGGTTGCCTTGATTGCCACTATTATTCCACCCTCCTTGATTGTTGTTGCCCCAATTGCTATTGTTCCCATTCCAATTGCCTTGATTGTTATTTTGGTTCCCCCAATTGTTGTTTTGATTGTTCCCGTTCTAATTTCCCCCACTTTGTTGTTGATTGTTATTATTCCAATTTCCTCCGCCTTGTTGTTGATTATTGTTATTCCAATTTCCGCCACCTTGTTGATTGCCCCAATTGCCTTGGGGGCGCCATTGTTGATTTCCCTGAGTTCCTCTATTTCCTTGGTAGTTATTGACATATTGGCATTGGCATTCCTCACTTTGCTCATCATAGCACTCGTACGAATAACCACCACCATCATTGTTGTTGTCAAATTGCTCACAATTACCTTGTTGTTGTTGTTGCCCCCTTTGCCTCCTTTTTAACATAGACATATTTTCCATTGCATTGACTTGGCGCGGGCTTTAAACTTGTTGCAATTGCGCCTTCGCCAATTGATTCATTGTTGTTGTAAGTTCGGCAATAGCTTGGCCATGGTCATTCAATTCCTTGTGCAAATGGATGACCATGGGGTCACCTTGGGGCACATTTGCTCGGCTTTGCCATGCCGAAGAAGTGTCGGCCATTTCATCAAGTACATCACAAGCTTCTTGGTAAGAAAGTTTCATAAAGTTCCCACCGGCCAATTGGTTCACAACGCACTAATTCGTGGTGTTGATGCCCCTATAAAAAGTCTGCTGGATCATCGCCTCAGTCATGTCGTTGTTAGGGCACTCCTTCACCATTGTTCTATATCGTTCCCATATCTCGTGCAAAGGTTCCGTTGGCATTTGCTTGCAAGCTAGAATTTCGTCCCGAAGAGCTGCCATATGACTCGGAGAAAAGAACTTGGCAATAAATTTGTCCGCCAACTCATCCCATGTGGTGATAGAATGATTGGGGAGCCTTTCTAACCAGTCCAATGCTTTACCCCGAAGAGAGAACGGGAAAAGCCTCAATCTCAAAGCATCCTCGGACACGTTTGTTTGTTTACTCCCCCAGCAAGTATCTACGAACCCCTTCAAGTGCTTGTATGTATTTTGGTCGGAGGCGCCCGTAAAATACCCTCTTTGCTCGAGCAAAGTCAATATTACATTTGTGATTCGAAAGTTCCCCGCCCGGATTCGGGGAGGAAAAATAGCACTAGCATACCCTTGATTTGGCGGCACCCTTGGAGCCACTCTTGGCGGTGGCGGAGGAGGATCTGGGATTTGCTCATTCGGATTTGCATTGGCATTTCTACCTCTACGTGGTAATTGAGGTGCCGGAAGCTCATCTTGATCAATATCTTCAACCTCCTCCCCCGCCAAAACATTGCCAAGAGGGTCATTTCCGTTGAGAGCCATTTGTACTTGATAGATCGACACAAAAAAAATTAGTAAAAGAGAAGGAAAGAGAAGCAAAACACAAAACTAGCTACACAGATAGTCAACACCGTAAGCTCCCCGGCAACGGCGCCAAAAAGTGATCGCGGCCGTCTCAACACTACACAATGGTAGGAAGAGTGGGTAGCAATAACTAATACCCGAATAGTGGTTCGGGGTCGAATTTCCACAGGGAGCTAGTAAAGGAGTTAGAATGTCTGTCTAGCCTAGAATTGCGGTTGTGCTTCTAATGTCGCTTCACACATTTTTGGGGTTTTCTTTTTAAACTACTCTTGTAAAACTAATGATTAAAACTAAATTATGCTAAGAGAATATTGCTAAGTTGTGCTTAATATAGGGAAAGGCACTATGGTCGTGACACTACCTAGGCGGCTAGCTAACGGGTAGAAGTTACTAAGGGGAGATTGATAAATCTGGGGTTATTGCTATAACCGTTGCACAATTGCACTCATTCTGACACCTCTCAGTAGAGAGAACGATTTTGCCCAATTGACTCTCTCGAGACCAATTAGGTAGGCCAATTAGACCGAGCAACTAGGGCTCAAGTAGGGTAGTTACTCTTTCGAGATTTAACCCGTTAATTGGGACTACCATTCTCATGGGTCCATCCCAATTCCTTGTTGGGTCAACTTTAGGGTCATATGACTCTCTTTCTCAAGAAGAGTTAGACCCACTACGCTTGAATTCATGTTTGCAACCACAAATTCTAGATTGAAACACAAAGTTAACCTAAATAACAAATACCCAATCTCAATCTCACCCTAGAATGCAACACCCATTAACTACCCACACTAGGGTTGAGCCACAACCCTAGCTAATGGGTTTAGCTAGACATAATTAAAGAAGAAACAGTAGAAATAGATGATGAAATAAACATATTGATTGATTACTAATTAGAATCTATGATATTCAAGAGTAAAAATGCCAAAATAGGTTAAAAAATATGTCTCACGAGCGCAGCCCTTGTTCAGAATCTCAAAACATAACCTAAAAATGGTAGAAAGTCCTATTTATACCGAGCTGGTAAAACTAGACAAAAATACCCCTGTGGGGTCAGCGCGGACCGCGCAAAAAGGTAGCGAGGCCGCGTAGGCTCTTTGAACTCTCAAATCTCATCTCTGAAGTTGGGAACCGCGGACCGCGTAGAAATGTAGCGCGGCCGCGGCGGAGGGTAGCGCGGACCGCGCAATAAGGCAGCGCGGCCGCATGGCTTGACTTGGTCAAATCTCCAGGTCTCTGAATCTCATCCACACGGACCGCACTGATATGCAGCGCGGCCGCGTGGGACTTTAGCCTGCACTGGCGGCTCTCTGAACATCACTGGCGCGGACCGCGCAAAAATGGAGCGCGGCCGCGTGGCTTGCACTTGAATTAACCCCTCTCTGAATCTCCTAGCGCGGCCGCGTGGCATATCAGTACGGTCCGCGCTAGGTCTTCCTGTTCCTCAACTTCACTTGTTTTTGACACTTGGCAAGTTTCACTCCGTTTGAGCCGATCTTTGACATTTGTCACCTTTTCGCTCAAACCTGCAATCAAGCGCAACTTGTAAGCCTTTTGGGACTATTTTGTGGCAATTTGTAACAAAAGCAATAGCAAGTAAGGGGTATAATCATGGTAAAATCCTAACTTATCACCTTCCCACCCCGATAAGGTATTAAGCGCGAAATGGTGTCGTTACCTACAGCGTGCTATTACCCGTCCCACCTACTAGTCCTGGAGGCTTTAGGACCACTAATCCTAAAGGGAGGGAGCTTGGCTTTTCAGAGATTTAAAAGGTCAAAATACTAAGGCGTCAGGCAAAACACATAAAACAGTTATGGGAGCACAAAAGCAATTAAGGCTCAGACAAACCTCCTTTAATCACAGAAATCATGTAGTTTAGCACGTCTTACATATACTTATTAGGTCCAAATTATGCTTAACGTTAGGCAGGCTGGTTCATTACATATTTTTAGACAAGAAGTTCGCATTAGGCTCGCCCGGCTGTAACTTATCGAAGACTGGTGCAATTAATTAACTACTTACTTGTTTGCCTAAGTGATGGCATCTACTAGTTTCAGGAATAAGGAAGTGAACTGATTACTGAAAGTTGCCAATTTTAACAGAATGATACGAGTTCTGCATTTGGTTACTACTGACAGACTAATCTTAAAACGAGTGATTCAGATTGGGTTAATAGTTCCTATAGGCATGCTTCCTAGCGTTGTTAATTTTAAACACTTTTTACAGGCGTAGCAAGAGTGCAGAAAATCCTACGAGCATGGTATCTAGGATGCAATTGATTATTATTTTGACCTATAACTGTTTGCCTAATGATAGATGCAAATATGCAGAATCTTAAAGACATGGTTCCTACATGTGGAATTCTTATGAGCAGGATATCTATATGATATGCAGAGTTCTTATGAACATGCTTTCTATATATATGAAAGTGCAGAATTCCTATGAGCATGGTTTCTACATATGAAAGTGCAGAATTCCTATGAGCATGATTTCTAGAGATGAAAGTGCAGAAATTCAAAGAAAAAAACTCCTATAGGCAGGATATCTACCCTTATGCATACACAGATAACCCTCCCCTTTTTTACTAAAACCCCATAAGTTATTACAAAAATTATTACAGACCAAATGAATCAAACAGAAAATAAAATAACATCAGAGCTTTTAACTGCATCCAAGGAGCCTAATTCAGACCCAAGGTCTAACAATATGATATGGGCCAACTGCCGGGATCAAGTTCCAAGGCCTTTCTCTTATCTGGAATGTGTCAAAGTTCCAAGGAGTTTCAAGAACTCCAGGCAATGCTTACACCCAGATATCATTACACAACTGAATTAAAGTGTAGTGTGGAAAGGCCAGCCCTCCAATGTCCAAGTTCAAAGGGAACTCAAGGTCCCAAGGCAAGGTTCATTGGAGGGGGGCAGAACATAGAATCTAGGAACAAGTGTAAGTGAAATAGAGGGAATTAAGGGATGCTAAGGCAGGCTAGTGGTCATGCCCAGCAACATAGAATGTTGGCACACCCCTGACCAGCCCACTAGCCAAACATTGGAGAGTCAGGACCTATTGAAGGTCAAACCATGGCTTGGGCAGTAATTGGGATATTGTCAGGCCAAGGTTTACACTCAAACACATAAAGGGGATTAGGGGTAGGGATTCATATGAGAACAGAAGCAAAGAAAGGAAAAATACTTAGCATAAGTTACGAAGCATGAACAGCAAACCACACAAAAGAATGAGACTACAGAATAAACACATAGGGATGAGGCAAAAGTTTAAATAAAGGCATACCAGTTTCAGAAAGAGACAAGCAAAAGAGAGCAGAAGTCTTGCAAAGAAGCCACAACACAAACAACAAGAGAGAATACTTTGTGTGTGAGTGTGAGTTCAGAAAAGACTCCAGTGTTCGTCTTGGGTGTTAATAAAAGAGCAGGTATTTATAGTGTGAGAAACATGCAGAAATAAGGTAAGGACTGTAATTCAAACATAATTGGAGGAATATGTGTCTTATTAAAATCAAATCAGTATCAAAGACTTCCTTTAATAAAGCAATTAAACCAAACGGTAGCATGCAAGTGTTAAATAAGGAAAGAAATCACGCAGGGCTGGACATGACAAATAAGGAAATATTTTCAGCACAGTACGAGTATACCACATGTATTAGGGGTTAAGTTCATTAGACCTTAATTAAGAAAAGGTCTGTAAGAATCCCATACTAATGTAATTAAGGTAATGGGATCAAATCAATTTAAGTAGAAAGGCAGGGTCGAAAGGAAAATATTTCAACAAGTCCAAGAAACAAAGGAAATCAAAACAATAAAGGAAAGAATCAATTCAAGAGTGCAATCAAAGTTACACAAAGAGATTTGAAATCAGTCCACAATCAAGGTTATTTTGAGAGGGAATTTTGACCTATAAAGAGTGCATAAACATTAAGCATGCGAGGCTCGATTTAAGACAAAGAAGAGTGTCATGCAATCAAAGAAAATCAGTGAGTAGAGGACCATAGGAACATTGTAGTCATCTCAGAGAAGAGGGAATACCAAATAGCATGCGAAAGGTCAAGTAAAGAGGTCAGAATCGTATGAAGAAACAAAGTTGACACAAAGATCTCGAAACTCAGTCGAACAGTAGAGGAAGCAACTTCAGGAACTCAAATAGGTCCAAAGAGACTAGGGTTTTGAAATCAACACGTTCAGAGATAAGAAACAAACAAATCACATAACAAATAACCTCAAAACTCGAATGAACCCCCAAATTCTAGGGTTTTTTACCATTAATCGAGTCTAGAGATGAAGACAAGTAAGTCAGGCAAAAATATTAACGGAATAAGAGCAGAAATCATAAAGGAACACGTATTTCCCAGTAGAAGAAACTCATGAATAACATAATAAAGAACAATCATGCAAAAAAAATACAGTAGAAGAACTCGTAAGAACAAGGTAGAAGAAACACAATAGAAAAAGCACATAAGGATCACATAGTAGAAGAAACATAGTAGAAAAAAAAACATATAAGAATCACAGTAGAGAGCATGTTAAAAGATCAAAGAAATCCTAAATCGGGGAAGATGAAAAGGTTAAAAAGCAAGTTTTGAAAGAAACCTTTAAGAAAACGTTTGAGACCCCAAGATAAACACAGCTCTAGGACAGATCTAGAGAAATCAGAAGAACCTCGAAAGGTTAGGGTTTCAGAAGAAACCTAGAAGTGAGAAAGGCCTGGAAAACTCGTGGATCTAAGCCGGAGAAGACCATGGAACCCTGAATCGAAGGAGATCTGGGTAGAGATCTTCAAGGTCAGGCCTTGAATCTTCAGAAAACCGGTGTATAAGAGCACCAGGGGGTGGGTGTGAGATCCCCATAGCTTTGGTGGCCATAGATTCCGGTGGATCTCTGGTCTGAGACGGCAAGAGGCGGCTAGGGTTTGAGAACCCTTGAGAGAGTTTGAGAGAGTGGAGGGTTTCAGAGGCGGCGGCTGAGGAGAAAATAAGGTAGGGTAAGGGGTGGTTTGAATTAAAAAAGGAAAGGGATGAGGGGAGCCGTTGATCTAAAAGATCAATGGCTGAGANTACCCCGGCCTCATCATCAATATCAATCCACACATCATTTGTCACTATTGGTTCAACCACATTGTCAACATTCAAAGGTACATCATCATCATGCAACTCAACTTCATCATTCACAACCCGATTTTTATCCGAGGCATGCACATCACTGCCTCTTCCACTCTTAGTTGTAACTGCCATCACATGATTGTTACCCCCTTTCGGGTTCACTACCGTGTCACTTGGTAGCGCACCCTTAGGTCGGGTATTTAAGGCTTGAGAAATTTGCCCTATTTGCACCTCTAGGTTCCGGATAGATGTGTTATGTGAAGCCAATTGTGCGTCAGAATCTTGGTTCTTCATCATCATCTGCTCGAACATCATTTCTATCCGTCCCATATCACTCCCCAGAAGAACTAGACCCTTGTGATTGAAAGGGGGGTGGATTATTTGGTTGTTGGTACATGGGGGGACTTTGAAAGCCTGGCCCCCGGTTGCCTTGATTGCCACTATTATTCTACCCTCCTTGATTATTGTTGCCCTAATTGCTATTGTTCCCATTCCAATTGCTTTGATTGTTATTTTGGTTCCCCCAATTGTTGTTTTGATTATTCCCGTTCCAATTTCCCCCACTTTGTTGTTGATTGTTGTTGTTCCAATTTCCGCCACCTTGTTGATTGCCCCAATTGCCTTGGGGGCGCCATTGTTGATTTCCCTGATTTCCTCTATTTCCTTGGTAGTTATTGACATATTGGCATTCCTCACTTTGCTCATCATAGCACTCGTTCGAATAACCACCACCATCATTGTTGTTGTCAAACTGCTCACAATTACCTTGTTGTTGTTGTTGCCCCCTTTGCCTCCTTTTTAACATAGACACATTCTCCATTGCATTGACTTAGCACGGGCTTTGAATTTGTTGCAATTGCGCCTTCGCCAATTGATTCATTGTTGTTGTAAGTTCGGCAATAGCTTGGCCATGGTCATTCAACTCCTTGTGCAAATGGATGACCGTGGGGTCACCTTGAGGCACATTTGCTCGGCTTTGCCATGCCGAAGAAGTGTCGGCCATTTCATCAAGGACATCACAAGCTTCTTGGTAAGAAATTTTCATAAACTTCCCACCGGCCAATTGGTTCACAATGCACTGATTCATAGTGTTGATGCCCCTATAAAAAGTCTGCTGGATCATCGCCTCAGTCATGTCGTTGTTAGGGCACTCCTTCACCATTGTTCTATATCGTTCCCAGATCTCGTGCAAGGGTTCCGTTGGCGTTTGCTTGAAAGCTAGAATTTCGTCCCGAAGAGCTGCCATATGACTCGGAGAAAAGAACTTGGCAATAACTTTGTCCGCCAATTCATCCCGATCTGGTGATAGAATGATTGGGGAGCCTTTTCAACCGAGTCCAATGCTTTAACCCCGGAAGAGAGANATGCTGTTAATCGTAAAATAGGCTAAAATTACAAATATATGCAATTAGCTTTAAAAATACCAAATAAATGTATAAAATATACAAAAATTACCCCAATTATATCTTAGGGTAAATATGAGAATGAAATAAATTATTCACTAAAAAATGCTAGTTTGGGAATAATTAATGAATTTTGTAGTATTAAAATAGACAATAAATTGGTTTTAAAATCTTAAAAAAATAAAGGAAAAATACCAAAACTTTGGGGCATGCTTATATATGCCTGTACATGCTATTTTGAAAGTATTTTGCATATATAAAAAATATAGGGAAAAATTGGGTATCAACAACATCTTGTCACCAGTCAATACCCCACCACATGTATGACAACAAAGTAAGCTCCCATAAAAAAGCATCACTCCATCTGTGTCAAAACCAAAAAACAAAATATTTTATCAGAAAAACATACTAAATAAGGAGAAGTTTTATTGTGTGTCTCACACAACTTACATTAATTGTATGAGGCTCTTATTTGTCTTACAAATTTGTGGACCCTAATCTTACACTTCTGGGTCCACAAAAATCTGAGACAGAAAAGATGCATCATATAACTAGTGTCAGTTGTATGAGACACAAAATAAGATTTTCCCTAAATAAGCATGTTCAGCACCTACAATAATCAGAAGTAAAGAAAAAGCTGGAGGCAAATGGCTCTAAAGTATCAAAATCTATTTGATTGGTTTGCGTTATTACTGAATTTACTTATATACGAATAACAACTGAATTTGAGCACCATTAGATTTGAGCACTTAGAGGCAAATGAAAGTGTTGGTGTTAGTGTATTTTAAAATTAAAATTATAATATTAAAGTGTTATTATGAAACAATAAAGAAGAAAGAAGAGTATTGCAGAGCAAAGTAGAGAGAGAATTCTTATTGATATGGGATGAATTACAATGGAATAAAACCCTCTATTTATAGGGAGACAGTGACTTAGCCACCAAATAATAAACCCTAGAATCTCTCTAAATATAGACATTCACCATAAATAGAATTCTATTTATAACACTCCCCTTTTGAATGTCTATTCAACAGATAATGTGCCTCGTTAAAACCTTAACTAAAATAAAATTCAGTGGAAAAAAAATTCTAGAAAAGGAAAAAGAGTATACATATCTAATAATACGCCTTTTGGTTGTGTAACGACCCGACCGGTCATTTTGAGTTCTAGCGCTCCGTTCAGCAGTCGGAGGCCTTGAACAGCTCCATTTCAGGTATTACGAATTGTACGCGTGGTCAGAATTTAGTTTCGGGAAGTTCGGAGTTGATTTGGGAAGAGAATTCTCATTTCAGAAGCTTAAAGTTGAAAGAATGATCTAGGATTAGAATTTTGAGTAAACGACCTCGGAATCGGGATCTGAAGGTTCCAGCAGGTTCGTATGATGATTTCGGACTTGGGCGTATGCCCGGTGCGGGTTTTGGATAACCCGGGAGCATTTTGGCGTCTATTGTGGAAGTTAGCATTTTGGAAGAAATTTCTTAAGTTTGGCTTGAAGTGCATTTCGGTGTTATCAATGTCCGTTTGGAATTCCGAGACTGGGAGTAGCTTCGTATGGTGATTCTGGAATTGGGAGCGCGATCGGAAGTGAATTCGGAGGTCCATGGACCATTTTGGAGCCATTTGGCTAAAGATAGAAATTTGGAGGTTTTTGAGGAGTTAGACCGGGGGGTTGACGTATTAATATCGGGGTCGGAATCAAATTCCAGAAGTTGGAGTAGGTCCGTAATGTCAAATATGATTTGCGTGCAAAATTTGAGGTCAATCGGGCGTGATTTGATAGGTTTAAACATCGGAAATAAAAGTTGGAAAGTTCAAAGTTCATAAAGCTTGGATCGGGGTGTAATTCATGGTTTTAGCGTTGTTTGATGTGGTTTGAGGCCCCGAGCAAGTCCGTATTGTGTTTTGGGATTGGTCGGCATGTTTGGTTGGGGTCCCGGGGGCCTCGGGTGAATTCCTGGTGGTTAACTGATCAAAAACTGATTTCGAAGAAGTGCTGAAGCACCTGGTATCTGGTATTTCCGCTTCTGCGGAAATGGGACCGCAGAAGCGGCCCCGCAGAAGCGGAGAAGAGGACGCAGAAGCAAAAAGGTGGGCATGAGGAGGAGCCGCATAAGCGGCGNTGGGATTCCGAACTGGGAATAGCTCCGTATGGGTGATTCTGGAGTTGGGAGCGCGATCGGAAGTGAATTCGGAGGTCCGTAGACCATTTTGAAGCCATTTGGCTAAAGATAGAATTTGAAGGTTTTTGGAGAGTTTGACTGGGGGGTTGACTTTTGATATCGGGGTCGGAATCAAATTCCGGAAGTTGGAGTAGGTCCGTAATGTCAAATATGATTTGCGTGCAAAATTTGAGGTCAATCGGACGTGATTTGATAGGTTTAAACATCGGAAATAGAAGTTGGAAAGTTCAAAGTTCATAAAGCTTGAATCGGGGTGTAATTCATGGTTTTAGCGTTGTTTGATGTGGTTTGAGGCCTCTAGCAAGTCCGTAATGTGTTTTGGGGTTGGTTGGTATGATTGGTTGGGGTCCCGGGGGCCTCGGGTGGATTCCGAGTGGTTAACGGATCAAAATTTGGAAATTTGGAAGGCTGAGTGTGCTGCTTCTGTCATAACCGCATCTGCGGTTCTTGGACCGCAGAAGTGGGACCGCAGATGCGGTCTGTAGCTCGCAGAAGCGGAAAGGGGGCCAGGCCCAGGTAACCGCAGAAGCGGCCCAGGGATCGCAGAAGCGGTTCCGCTTATGCGCCCCCAGACCGCAGAAGCGGTCAGCCCCCTCAAGACCAAAACCGCTGAAGCGGTTAGAAAGTCGCAGAAGCGACATCCGCAGAAGCGGAAATTGCAGCACAGAAGTGAAAAGTGCTGAAGGCAGAGGGGTGTTTTAAAAAGTCGGATTTGGTTCATTTCACTCATTTCCTACACTTCATTTGGCGATTTTTGGAGGGTTCAAAGGAGGATCTTCATCAACCATGTTGAGGTAAGTTATTCCCACCTATTATGAGCTAAATACATTGATAATGTATGGATTAGGCATGAAAATTAGTGTAAATATTGGGGTTTTGGTTGAAAACCTAGAAAATTATAAACCTTGGATTTTAGCCACGATTTTGAGTATGGAATTAGGAGAAAATTATATATTTGAGTTCCTGAGGTTATGGGTAACCTTTATCTTCGAAAAATTTCGGATTCCGGGCGCGTGGGCCCGAGGGCATTTTGGTCAACTTTTCGTTCGGGGTTAGGAATTGTTATAAATTGAGTTGTAAAGTATAGTTGAGCATATATTAATGGATTTGTATGATCATTGGCTAGTTTTGGTGCATTGTGCGTTGGTTCAAGCCTTCGGACGGACGTAGAATGCCGGTTATGAGTCTTCGGAACGAGGTGAGTCTCCTTTCTAATCTTGTGAGGGGGAAACTACCCCATAGGTGAGTTAAATTGATTATGTGCTCCTATTTGTGGGGGCTACGTACGCACGAGGTGACGAGAGTCCGTGCGTAGCTACTATTATGCTATTGTCCGGGTAGTCTAGAACCCAAAAAGGCATGTTATACTTGGATTACTGTGAACCCATTCATAGTGGAATTGTTTAAATCACCTTGAATTGGTAAAGGAATTTAAAAGAGACTTAATATTAGTTTTCCCTGAAATGTTAAAAAAAAGAGAAACTTGTCTATTTGGATGATTATCCTCGATAAACTCTTAATTTCCTACTTGAGCATGTATTTTATGTGTGCCTGCGTCGCATGGATGATTCGCGAGCAGGATATGTGTTTATTTATGGAACGGGCTGAACGCCTCGGTGAGAATAGATGCATCTATGGTTCGTGCCGCTCGACCCTCGGCAGTGCACAGTTTACATTCCTGTTGGAGCAGGCCGTCACCTCGGTGTGATTTGCGCATGTTTATCTGTTACTCTAAACTTGTAAATGTGGAATTGGCCCTACGCGGCTTGATATAAACCGATAAGATAATAAAAAATAGACTTTGGAAGCCCTTGATTTTATTGTTGAAGGTGTTTACCTGTTTTCTGGCTTCACAATTAGAACTTCTATATAAATCCATGATTACTCCCGCACTTACAGAATATTGTTTATTGACCTCTAGCGAGTGTCAAAGTTGGCCATCTCGTCTCTACCCCTTCGGGATTAGGCGGGATACTTACTGAGTACACGTTGATTACGTACTCATACTACACTTCTGTGCATTTTTGTTGCACAGGTACATGATACTTTAGGGGCCTACTGGGCGCAGCAGCACGGACGATTCGGGGACTAGGTGAGTTGCAGTATGCGAGGCGACCCGTAGCTCTTTAAAGTCCCTTTCTAGTAACTGTATTTCTTTTCTGTCCATTGTATTCCGGATGGACGTTGTGTTGTATTTTATGTCATTATCAGTAGTTGCTCATGCACTTGTGACATCGGGTTTCTGGGATGGTTTCAGTAGATCTTTGTACCAATTATTGTTATTTAAATTTGAATTCAAGAAAAGATCCTTATTTACGTAAAACGAAAGGAAAAACCTTAGATTTTCAAAAGTATAAAAAGAGGAAGTAATTGGTAATTGAGTTGGCTAGCCTGACAGAGGTGTCCGGCGCCATCACGACCCGTAGTGGATTTGGGTCGTAACAACATGGTATCACAGCTCTAGTTTCCCGTCGGTCTCACGAGTCATGAGCAAGTCTAGTAGAGTCTCGCGGATCGGTACGGAGACGTCTGTACTTATCCTCGGGAGGCTGCAGGATTGTTAGGAGTACTTCCCTTCTTGATTTCCTTATCGTGCGGTTCAATTCCTTTGAGGCTTATGCCTTTGATTCCTTTCCACTCAATCCTACGCGAGCGCTTGTTATAAATCGAAAATGGAAGGATTGCAATGGCACTGCAAATGTGGTGCGGGATGATTTTCCCGGTATAGGTTATTGGACTATTATAGTCGTATTGCGGAAGGAATCTACATTGTTTAGCTCCGTAACACAACTTCTGAGAGCCTTGAGGCTAGGCACAGGTTGCCATAATGCTTATGAGCGACTATCCCGCAGTATTGTTGTGATGGTGGGATGTTTGCCCACGTGTCAGGGCAGTGAATGACTTGAAGGGAGGTTTACTCAGTATGTAATCAAGGGACTCAGTATTTTATTCCCGGCAGGGGGAAAGACAATCGAGCTAAGGATGGTCAGACGTGAACTAGTGGAAGTAATGAAACGTGGTAATTGCAAGCGTGAAGGAGTTCTCTTCTTTATTGGGGTGCTATTGTCCTAATTGGACGTATTAAGTTTGTTGATGTTATTATCTGCTACAATTCGCCTTATGGCGGGATATTGTGAAATATTATTGAAGATGCAACCGTCATATATCGCGGGATGCGGTGGATTAGGATTTAATCAGTGTTTCAAATGTTGACGGTTCGATAAAGATGACCTTCAGATGGGGTTTGAGTCAGTAGCGATTTGTGGATTCAGGTGCTATGAAGATAAATTTTATTAAGACAACGACTGAGCAACAAAAGATGAGGAGGACATATGGGAAGTGTCAGGCAGAGTTTTAAAACTTCTAAAAGGCCAGGCTTAGGGAGCGCAGGCCGAACAGTTGGTTAAGGAGTGAGTTTGCCCAAAGTGGGAGAGTGGCGGGGCTGTATAAGGCCTAGTAGTAGGATGACTACGCACCTAAGGATAGTTTGGAAGGATCTGGGATTTTAGGGACAGGCAATGGAAGTCGGTATATTAATTCGAAGCATGGTGTTGTTATACGGCAGGAGATTGGATATGGCGGAAAGGAGCTGCATGAAGTGAAGAAAGACGTAGCATGACTTTGAAGTGAAAGGATGTTGTCGCACAATTAATGGATGTCCACGAGGGGTGAATGGACTCGTGCAACTGGAGAGTGAGCTCAGACTCAGGATGGGTTATTGATGTCGTAGTGATGGTACCCTACGCAGCAGCATTGGAAGATGACGGGAGTGATTTCGACAGGTGGGTTATCCCGGCGAGCAGGTTAGCAGTCGCGTGGTTGGCGAGGCTTCTGCGGAGAGTTCTACTGGATATGCAGCAAATGGAATTATTGTGTGAATAGTGTTAATGATTTAAAGTATTAAGTTGGGTTCCTACGGCAAGATATCGAGAGGGCTGGCGGTCCATTGCACAAGGTTATGTCAACAAGAGATTAAGAATGATGGTAAACTCCAGAGTTGTGTAATGATGTCTTCAAGCTAAGTGGGAGAGTCCCACCGCTTATGAATTGGGTTGCGTGATTAGCTATTTGCGAGGTTTCCAGTTATTAATATCTTGATGGGTTATCTCAGCTACGGAAAAAGACCATAAGTGGTAATTCGAGCAAATAAAATGTGGGAGGCATGCTATGGTTGGCCTTATTGGCTCATGTTCGGACTTGGAGGAAGGTTCAGGATTTATGCCTCGTATAGATACAGGTTCCGGAGGAATTGATTTCGCCGGGTGCCTTGTTGAGAGGGTATTCGTGTGCTATGAGATTTATGGAGCTGAGTATATTCGAGACCGAGTCAGAGCGGGTGGCTCTCAGTAACGGTCCTAATGGATTCAAAAGAGGTAAAGTATGGTGCTTAATGATTTCAAGCCTAAAAGTACAATTAAGAATCAAGCTTGGAAAGCGGCTTATGAGAAGTCGCACAGAATGTTCCGTGATGGTCGGCTTGTGATGTAGCAATTGGGAAGTACGAAGTGGTTCATAGGAGTTGAGACGGCATGGTCTCGTGATTCAAGGTCACTCGGGANACTCGCGAGAATTTGTGGCTATTAGCATATAGGTGGACTATTTCAGCTATGGGGAAAGACCATTTGTGGCAATTTGAGCAAATGAAGTATTAAAGGTGGGCTATCGTTGGCCCTATTGGCTCATGATCGAACTTGGGAAAGGATTCAGGATTTATGCCTTGTATAGAGGCAGGTTTCAGAGGAAGTGGTTTCGCAGGGCGCTTCGTCGAGAGGGTATTCGTGTGTTATAAGATTTATGGAGTGGATTATGTTCGGGACCCAATCGGAGCGGGTGGCTCTCAATAAAGGTCCTAGTGAATTCAGGAGTTAAGATATGATGCCTACGATTTCGAGCCGATAGGTACGGCTAAGAATCAAGCTTGGAAAGCAGCTTATGAGAAGAGGACACAGAATGTTCCGTGATGGTTGGCTTGTGATGTAGCAATTGGGAGGTATGAAATGGTTCGTGAGACTTGAGACAGCATGGTCTCGTGATTCAAGGTCACTCGGGGTGAGTGTAGATGGAGTATGTTATATGTTGAATGGAGTTAGTATTATTTCTAAGGCAAGCAAGGATAAATTGGAAGGAGGTAGATTGGCTAGTCATAGTTGAATTGGCATATTGGGGCCAGTGATCAGTTCATTCCGCGTGATCAAGTTATGGGTATGATTTGTGGCGGTACGTGTGAGGCTTGTCGGCCTTCGCAATTGATGTTATTCAGAAGCCTTCTATTGTTATGGCTTGTTGTGTGGAAGAAGATTCCGGAAAGGGGTATGGTGGCTTGGGCCACTACCTGCAGAGTTGCACATTCTACGGTTATGGGAATTTACCTGTGTGTTGTTATGATTCTCCTGAAGTGAGTTGGGTGAAAAGTTCTTATGTGATGAAGTGTAAAAATATTAATGATTTCGGAGTTATGATGAACATCGTGTTCTATCGTATATTAGCACATTGGGTGCAGTGAGTAGCATGGAAATACGAAGTGAGGATCAAGGTTGCAGTTCAGTGTTGGCAAGGATGTCACGGGCTCGGATGAGCAAGGAAAAGGTTGAATGATTAAGTAAATTGGTATTGTTTTCAGCGTCACTTGAAATCGATGTGTTGTGAAAGGGCTTTGCATCCTGGTTAGGGATTCTTGATCGCCTTTTAGCGTTAGTGCGACTGATGGTTTAGAGGTGCGGAACCGATATTTATTTTGGAAGATTGTGGGAGCGTGTCCCACAGGAAGATTGCATAAGTGTGACATGTAGTCACTTGATGGGCTAAAGATTTAGACCAAGTATGGGGACTGTGGTAATGGCATTAAATTGAGAATTTAGGCCTGGAGGGCACTTTGTTTATTGGGTCATGAACTGAGGAGGTTACTCCGGTTAAAATGGTTGATCCTATGTGTTATGAGGAAAAAAAGGGAGTCACTATGAACCTTTGAAGGGTTATTCACCAAGTTGGTGCAATCAGAAATCGGCTTGAGATCAATGGATTGATTTATATATGTGAACAGGGCTTCATATCAGGCCAGTTTGTGTATGTTTCAGCGAGCGTTCCTTGTGAAGGAACAGTCAGGGTGTTATTTTTGTCATCAGTTATTCCAGGTAACGATGTATTGCGCTGTATGAGATGTGAGATGGATTGGTAAATTCTTACGTGTTAAGGTTCTGCGTGGCGATGATGTTATGTGAGCGGAATGGCTCTTGAGATCCAGATCTTGTACCGCACCTTAGTTGTGCTTGAGTTTTGTAGCCTATAGCGCTATGTGTTTTCTCAGGGATGGTATTATGCACTTAGCGTGCTTACGATCGAAATTCGATAATTTATTGTAATGAGCAGATTTAGCTCGAAGTGCAATCTCCTTATGTGAGATCTATGTGTGGATCGGGTGGCACGCCGCCATGGGTATGTTATTTGGATCAGGTTGCGCTCCACAACAGTGTGACGTCGAGTCTAGTTTTCTATATGCTAATTCTTTGTGTGTTTCGTTTCATATCATCTGAGGAAAGTCCGTATTAGTTCGGGGGATTGGTAATTCCTTCCAGAGTTCGATTTCCTGTTTATGTTGTGTTCGGATTGGTGGCCTATTGGCACGTTGTGGCGTCATAAGAGACTTTCGGATCGCTTTTCGGAGTGGCTTATTGCCTGAGCAGTTGTATCGGATGGGACGAGATCCCTTGATCTAGGATTCTGTGCCATCCAGCTATATGAGGTATGTTATGGAGATAAGACCATTATTGGGTTCAGAATGAGGTGAAGGCCTTGTCAGGAGTATAGACCTAATGTTTTGTTGACTCGGCAATTGATTATGAATGTTGGTACATCTCTTCCGTCATGGCGGTATGGTAAAGGTTAGAGTAAGACCTGTATATGTCATGGGATGCAATGGGAGCATCAGATTAGTAGGATTTTGACTAAGTTGATAAAAAAAAAGGGGGGTTATTGTGGCCCTACGAGTGGGTAATGCAAAGTGTGAATTCAACAAAGTTATGCAATCGTGTTTGAGTACAGCGTGTAGTGATTGATATGGTGATCGTATGTTGGAGACAGGCCTGGCATAGGATTCCGGATGTTGGAATCAGGCTCTAAGGCTTATTTGCTTGAATAAAAGGGAATATCTTCAGAATTTATCGAGCTTATGTGCTCAGCTAAGTTGTGGTAGCACGGGAAGCTGCATGAGGTGCTAAACAGTGATTTCAGGCCACTCCAGTTCAGTTCTCAGCATGTTCGAGGACGAACGTATGTTTAAATGGGAGAGAATGTAACGACCCGACCGGTCGTTTTGAGTTCTAGCGCTCCGTTCAGCAGTCGGAGGCCTTGAACAACTCCATTGCAGGTATTACGACTTGTACGCGTGGTCGGAATTTAGTTTCGGGAAGTTCAGAGTTGATTTGGGAAGAGAATTCTCATTTCGGAAGCTTAAAGTTGAAAGAATGATCTAGGATTGGAATTTTGAGTAAACGACCTCGGAATCGGGATCTGAAGGTTCCAGCAGGTTCGTATGATGATTTCGGACTTGGGCGTCTGCCCGGTGCGGGTTTTGGATAATCCGGGAGCGTTTTGGCGTCTATTGTGGAAGTTAGCATTTTGGAAGAAATTTCTTAAGTTTGGCTTGAAGTGCATTTCGGTGTTATCAATGTCCGTTTGGAATTCCGAGACTGGGAGCCATTTGGCTAAAGATAGAAATTTGGAGGTTTTTGAAGAGTTTGACCGGGGGGTTGACTTTTTGATATCGGGGTCGGAATCAAATTCCGGAAGTTGGAGTAGGTCCGTAATGTCAAATATGATTTGCGTGCAAAATTTGAGGTCAATCGGGTGTGATTTGATAGGTTTAAACATCAGAAATAGAAGTTGGAAAGTTCAAAGTTCATAAAGCTTGGATCGGGGTGTAATTCATGGTTTTAGCGTTGTTTGATGTGGTTTGAGGCCTCGAGCAAGTCCGTACTGTGTTTTGGGATTGGTCGGCATGTTTGGTTGGTGTCCCGGGGGCCTCGGGTGAATTCCGGGTGGTTAACGGATCAAAAACTGATTTTGAAGAAGTGCTGAAGCACCTGGTATCTGGTATTTCCGCTTCTGCAGAAATGGGACCGCAGAAGCGGCCCCGCAGAAGCGGAGAAGAGGGCGCATAAGCGAAAAGGTGGGCATGAGGAGGAGCCGCATAAGCGGCGTATATTCCGCATAAGCGGAAAGGGGGTCAGGCCCAGGTGGGCGCAGAAGCGGCTATTGGACCGCTTAAGCGGAACCGCTGATGCGGTTTTGTGTCCGCTGAAGCGAAGATGGGCTGGAGCCCAGGGACCGCAAAAGCGGGTCGTTTTCCGCTGAAGCGGTTTTCGCATAAGCAAAAATGGCCCGCAGAAGCGAAAATGGCTGTAGGTAGAAGGGTTATTTTAAATGTCGGATTTTGCTCATTTCACCCATTTCCTTCACTTCATTTGGCAATTTTTGGAGGGTTCAAAGGAGGGTCTTCATCAACTATGTTGAGGTAAGTTATTCCCACCTATTATGAGCTAAATACATTGATTATGTATGGATTAGGCATGAAAAATTAGTGTAAATATTGGGGTTTTGGTTGGAAACCTAGAAAATTATAAACCTTGGATTTTAGCCACGATTTTGAGTATGGAATTAGGAGAAAATTATATATTTGAGTTCCTGAGGTTATGGGTAACCTTTATCTTCGAGAAATTTCGGATTCCGGGCGCGTGGGCCCGAGGGCATTTTGGTCAACTTTTCGTTCGGGGTTAGGAATTGTTATAAATTGAGTTGTAAAGTATAGTTGAGCATATATTAATGGATTTGTATGATCATTGGCTAGTTT
>NW_017670926.1:24692-37080 GCF_001879085.1 Nicotiana attenuata
TCAAACTATTAAAGAGAATTGGCCTTCCTGGATATTTGCTTCACGTTGACTTCTTGACTGTTTATCTGTCTGTGTGTGTTTATTTTGGAACGGGCCGAACGCCTCGGCAGATTAATAGATGCATCTATAGGCGCGCCGTCGACCCTCGGCAAGTGCACATTTATTTCTGTTGGAGCGGGCCGACGCCTCGGGTATGACTTGCGCATGCTTGAATTGCTGCCTGGAACTTGATTGAATTGTTATTGCCTTTCATGGGTTAAAGATATTCGGAATATATTTTTTTTTAAAAAAAAGGAAATTCTGGGAAATATTTCTTATAAAAGAATTAATTGACTATTTGTTTCCTTCTACTTGGACTAAAATCATGTTTATAGAATAAACCCACTGGTTAGCATATATATGTATTGAAGAAGAACCATTATTGGACTATTAGTAAGTGTCAGAGTTGACCATCTCGTCCCTACCCCTCCGGGATTAGGCAGGATACTTACTGAGTACACGTCGATTACGTACTCATACTACACTTCTGTGCATTTTTGTTGCACGGGTACATGATACTTTAGGCCTACTGGGCGCAGCAGCACGGACGATTCGGGGACTAGGTGAGTTGCAGTATGCGAGGCGACCCGTAGCTCTTTAAAGTCCCTTTCTAGTAACTGTATTTCTTTTCTGTCCATTGTATTCCGGACGGATGTAGTGTTGTATTTTATGTCTTTATCAGTAGTTGCTCATGCACTTGTGACACCGGATTTCTGGGATGGTTTCAGTAAATCCTTGTACTAATTACTATTATTTAAATTTGAATTCAAGCAATGATCTTATTTTATGTAAAACGGAAAGAAAAACCTTAGATTTTCAAAAGTAAGTGGTAATTTAGTTGGCTAGCCTGACAGCGGTGTCCGGCGCCATCACGACCCGTAGTAGATTTTGGGTCGTGACATCAAGGAATGAACATAGACATTAATTCGAATATTTCTTTTTGAGATATTAAAATATTATTTTTTCTGTCAATCCCCCACATATCTCAAAATGAATATTAAAATAAATATAGTGAACTAAAAATTTTGCTGGGTTTTCACAAATGAACATAATGCGTCGAATCTGGTGTCTCTTGGACTATGAACCAGACCTAGATAAAATAAGATTAAAATTACATAACAATTGGTGAAGTTTAGAACTTCTATTAACCAAGAATTCTTTTGTAAGTTTATTGTCTTATCTATCACATTACCCGCACACACTTTGTTGTTTATCGTGGTTTTGCTAATAGGCCATGTGCGCGCCTGGTTTTCATGAGTGCTATAGAAATTTTTGCCATAAATTTCATAGGAGCGGCCCACTCCACACTCATATAGGTCCATCCATCAAGTGTATTCTCAAGCACAATGGATTATTAGATTAAGAGTTTAATAACTCAGCCTCTCATTCCTTGCAGTCTTGCACTATATACACACACACCATAGGAATGTATATAATTTAATAGTGCACAATTTATCAACTAATGACTTGTTATTACCCATATGAACCTACTTCATGGGATCTGCAATCACATAGGTTGGGTTATCATCATAGTTGATATAACTCAAATTGGCAAAAGTTTCATCCCCCTCAATGTTTCAGATATTAATTTTCTTCCCAAAGGTTTAGTCAGAGGATCGGCCAAATTCACTTCAGACTTCACATAATCTATGGAAATAATTTCATCTCTCAGCAGCTGCTTTATCACATTATGTCTCAATCGGATATGTCTACTCTTCCCATTAAAGGATTTATTTTTAGCAATGGCTATTGCAACTTGGCAATCACAATGCATCGACACATAAGGTGTCGGTTTAATTCCTAGTGGAATACTTGCCAAAAGGTTCTTTAACCACGCGGCCTCATTGCCAGCCAATTCCAATACCACAAACTCAGATTCCATGGTAGATCTAGCTATATTGTTTGTTTAGTTGATTTCCATGCCACAACACCCCCACCGAGGGTGAACACATAACCACTAGTGGATTTTGTCTCATCTGAATCAGAGATCCAGTTAGCATCACTGTATCCTTCTAGTACAGTGGGAAATCCACTATATTTAATACCATAGTTCATGGTACCTCTCAAATATTTCATTACTCTTACTAATGCATTTCAATGATCATGACTTGGGTTTTGAGTATATCTACTCAATCTACACACAGCATATGCAATGTCAGATCTAGTAAAATTCATCAAATGCATTAGACTACCAATAACTTGAGCATATTTATTTTGATCTACAGCATCTCCCTTATTCTTTTTTAATTGACTACTAGCATCATAAGGAGTGCTTACAGGTACCACATCAAAATTATCAAATTTTTTAAGAATTCGTTCAACATAATGTTCTTGAGTCAACATCAAACTATTGCCATCTCTTATAATTTTCATGCCTAAAATAATACTAGCTTCTCCCATGTCTTTCATTTCAAAATTAGAAGACAAAGAAAAAATTAGTTTTATGTACCAAATCAAGGCTAGAACTAAAAATTAGCATGTCATCCACATAAAGGCAAATAATAACACATGTACCATCTACACATTTTGTATAAACACATTTATCTACTTCAATTGATGAAAAACCATCATTAATCATACTTGATCAAATTTTTCATGCCACTGTTTAGGTGTTTGCTTTAGACCATATAAAGATTTTAGCAATTTACATACTTTATTTTCTTGGCCAGACTCTATACAACCCTCAGGTTGCTCCATGTAAATTTCCTTTTCCAAATCACCATTTAAAAATGCAGTTTTAACATCCATTTGGTGAATAAAAAGTTTATAAATAGAAGCCAAGGCAAGTAAAATACGAATCGAGGAAATTCTAGTTAAATGAGCATAAGTGTCAAAATAATCAATATTTTGCTTTTGAGTAAAACCTTTTGCAACAAGTCTAGCTTTGTATTTATCAATGGAACCATCCGGATTGAGTTTCTTCTTAAAAATCCATTTACAACCAATGGGTTTAGCTCCCGGAGGTAAATAAACTAAAATCCAAGTTTTATTTTGTAAAATAAAATTTAATTCTACATCAATAGCTTCTTTCCAAAATGAGGCGTCATACGAAGAAATAGCTTCAGAATATGTTAAAGGATCATTATCCACAAGATAAGTATAAAAATCATTACCAAAAATTTTTCTTTCCTTGGTCTTTTGCTTCTTCTTAAATCCTCACTTTCAAATAATAAGGAAGAGTAGGATTTTTGCAGGGAATGATTGGTCCGTCAGAAAAGGAAAAAGGTGTGAAATTTGATTTCTTTCACTTTCATTTGATTCATTGTTAAGACGAGATATCCTTGTCTCCTTCCCACCAAGACAGAAAATTAACAAACGAGAAATCTAGTAAGCAGGATCAAAAAGAAAATTTTTTTTTCTCCAAGAATTTAGTTCAGGAGACAAGTAGAATCTTTTCATTCCATGATTCGATGAAATATCTTGAATTTTATGTTAAATTGCTAGGTGTATGTACATGTATCAATCAAGTGAATTTTGTTCTGATGGGATCAATTCAATAAAAGAAAAAAAGCAATTTGAGTCGGTCTTGAAACAATTCATTGCATTTTCTCCTAGACTTCCTAGGTAAATCCATTTTATTATTCAACAATGAGCCACTAGACACTATGTATCTACTGCATGTACTTATGCATATATACTTATGTTTATAATATTGTACATATAGATATTTTATCCACATAGTGAATAATTCCGGAATTAAATCAAAATGGCCCTTTTAACTCAGTGGTAGAGTAACGCCATGGTAAGGCGTAAGTCATCGGTTCAAATCCGATAAGGGGCTTTGTAAAAGTCCAATCTAGTAATTTTGAGTAATTGGAACATGTGAAATATTATCACTTGGCATAATATGAGCATCAGAAATTTTCTCAAATTTTAAAGAAAAAACATTTTCAAACAATTCAGCATTTTTTGTTTCAACAATAGTATTGTTTTCAAGTACATCACTTTTGACTACTAAAAATTTATATGTTGTACTGCTTTCAGCATACCCAATAAACATACAATAAGATGTTTTAGATCCTATTTTTCTTTTGTTAGGATCGGGTAACATAACTTTAGCAAGGCACCCCCACACTTTCAAATATTTCAAATTAGAGGGATAGCCTTTCCACAACTTATAAGGAGTTTTACCCGTTTCCTTATAAGAAATTCTATTTTGTAAATGACAAGCAGATAAAATGGCTTCACCCCAAAGATTATCCGGAGCACCAGAACTAACAAGCATGCTATTCATCATTTCCTTTAAGGTCCTATTTTTTCTTTCCGCTACACCATTTGATTGTGGAGAATATGGCGGTATTATCTCGTGATTTATGCCTTCTTTCTCGCAATAATCATTCAACAAAATAAATTTGCCATCTCTATCGAATCTAACTCTTTTTATTTTCTTATACAATTAATTTTCTACTTCATATTTATAAATTAAAAACTTATCAAAAGCTTCATCTTTATTTCTCAGCAAATAAACTTTTGTATATCTAGAAAAATCGTCTATAAAAGTAACATAATATTTTTTTCCTCCTCTAGTCATAGTTTGTCAAGTCTCCTAAATCAGTATGGATTAAACTTAATAATTCGGATTCTCTAAATACTGAAGCACATGATTTCTTAGTTTGTTTAGCTTCTGCACAAATTTCACACTTATCAATATTCGAAAAATTAATATTTTAAATAAGACCTTCAGAATGCATTTTCTTAATATAAGATAAACTAACATGTCCTAATCTAGCATGCCATAAATTAAAAGAATCAATCAAGTAAGCAGAAGAACTAGCATTTTCATTCATAACATTGAGTACAAATAAGTCATGGCTATAATAACCCTTGCCAACAAAATTTTTATTCTTGATCAACACGACCTTATCGGATTCAAAAGAAACTTTCACCCCCACTTTTCCTAATAATCCCACAGAGACCAAATTGGCTCAGATACTAGAAACATGCAACACGTCATTCAATGCCAAAGTTTTGCCAGATGTGAGTTTGAGAAGAACTTTGCCTTTTCCAAGAACTTGAGTAGTTCTTGAGTCACCAAGATAGACAACTTCTTCTCCTTCCTCAACTTGGTTGTAAGACACAAAGTCTTTTTGTTAGCACATATGTGCCTAGTGGCACCAGAATCTAACACTCAATATTTCACATTGGCCACAAGGTTCACTTGCGAAACAACCGCAACAATTATATCATCCACTTTGACTTCAGTCAAATTTACTTTAGCCTTAGTGGGATTGTCATTCCCAACCCTTTTTCGGCATTGAGCAACATAGTGGCCAGGTTTGCCACATACAAAGCAATTGCATTTTTCCTTGAAAGTTTGATTGTTGGTTTTGGGCTTATAATCATTTCTTTTATCATACATGTTACTTGATTTTCTCTGATGGTTGTTGTCCTCCACAAGGCTGCTTCTAGTAGCAATTTCTTTTCCTTTGTCAACAACAACGTGTTTGCGGTTAATATTATCTCCACCAAAAACCACAATTTTCGAAACATCGGGAAAAGATTTGGCACATGTAATTAGCGATGAAACAACAACAGAAATGTAGACGCAACGGGTGTAGTAGCATTAACAACAATAATAGCAGCGTTATTCTCCATAATAACAACGTGTAAATATCCTTAAGATTGTTGGAAAAAATTGGTGATTATGGAGAATAAATTTTTTAGCTTGAGGCGTGTTAAAGACACTGTCCTTAAGGATATTTCGCCCACACTGAAATAAATAATATTAGGCGTATCCCCCAGGATTCAACAAGCTCTTCTAGTATAACTAGGAGCAGAAATAACAAAGATTTATGAGAAGAAAACCCAGCACCAAAAAAAAAAAAGGAAAGAAAAGTTTTTAAGATGAAAACAGAAATATATATAGTCCAAACCAAATGGACTCTCTGATTGGAAACGTGCAAGCCATAATGGCTTTTCAAAGCAAAATGACTGTTACAAAGAAACAGACCTTTTCATTTGAGAATTAAAATGTTTTGAAACATCAATACAAAGACTAAATAGTCAGTTTACTATTGACAGAATAACGTCCAAAAAGCCATTAAGGCTTTAATTACAAAACGTAAAACCATTTAAGGCTACAAAATGTCAAACATTCAAATCTCATATATACATATAGGTATTCAAAATCTGTTTTAATATTTCAAAATTGTATTGAACAATCTGTTACAAATAATAAGAGTAATTTGTATAATAAAGAACAATTAATATTATATCAAGGAAAGAACAGAGACATTAATTTGAATATTTCTTTTTGAGATATTAAAATATTATTTTTTCTATGATGAAATGATTCATACAACCTGCTAGCTTAGCACATCGTGTCCAGTGTCCACTATCCACTCTCCATTTATATCATCTATTCACGTTTGTAAATGATTTCCTTTAAGATACAATTCTGTTTGTATCAAACGGAAACCGTACCGAAACTATACCGTACAAAAATAAAAAATATCGAACCATACCGAATTACTTTGGTACGGCATTTTGTATACGCAATTAATAAACTGAATATACCGAAATACCGAACCGAAATAAGTACCGAATTAATACCCACCCCTATTCACCACCGATGTGGGACAAGTCCCACATACTTTCCAACATTATAACAAACTATCCCTCAATAAATACCAATGCTCGAGTGGAACACAGGAAAAAGATAAGAAGGATACTACTACAATAACATCTCAACTTGCCAATAATGCTTATTTTATTGGCGTTGCACAGCATTTTCTTGTTGTAGCTTTTGGTGCAGATGATGATTTTAGCGAAAATTACTTCTCGAATTATTATGTAAAACTTGATGCATAAGACATTTATTTTATTAAGTCATGTTCACTACAAGGAATCGGACTTTTAGTGGCGACAAAAATCGCTACTAACGCATGAAACGTTCCTACTATACGCTTGTAGCGGCGACTTTCTGGTCGCTCATATAATACCGTTACTAAATATTTTGTGACGACTGCTGAAAGTCATCACAACAAGTGTAGTAACTACCCAATCACAAAATAGGTTTGAGGTAGTTCGCGACTACCTTTAGTTGCAGCTATTGTCGCCACAATACATGAGGTTTAGCAGAAATATTGATCGCCACAAATAGTAATTATTTTTTAGCAAGGTTTGGTCGCCCCTAAAACCTATTTTTTCATCAGATTTTAATTTTTTAAAAATAATTAAGCAGTGACAATATTTTTAATAATACTACACAAGTGTATTAGAGCAACTCATTAATGTAAGAAGTGACACCATTAAATCTCTTATCAAACAAAAAGATCAACGAACTTTTTATTAAAATTCAGAACATATAGAAATTGTCCATACACATGAAAGGCCCAAAAAAAATAAAAATAAAGAAGTAGAAAAAATAAAATATCTTCAAGCTCCTCCATGACTAGTAGCATGTCATCTTGAATAATATGGCCTCAGAATGCAATAACAAACTCTCATAAGAGAATAATATTGGTTGCTCTCCAAGCGCGGCTCCTGTTGTACATTCCATACGAAGGTACATTACTATCTTTTGCATACGTTGGACAGAGTGGTTACTACCTATAAAAGAAATTCAGGGATTTTTAAAAAATCGTAAATATATTTTAAGAAATTCAGAATAACAATGATAAATAAAATTACTTTATTTCATATGTAGCTGCCCAAACTATTAAAACTTATCAGCATATATCAACAACTGATGGTGCTTAATAACTGTTGATACCTAATTTTTTCCTATATTTTTCTATATATGCATAAATACCTTCAAAATAGCATATATATAAATTGATTTATATATATATNTATATATATATATATATATATATATATATATATATATATATATATATATAAAAGCATGCACAAGGTTTTATGATTTTTTCCATAATTTTAAGGATTTAAATTGATTTATTTCCTCTTCTTTTACTCATAAAAACCCCCAATAATGGCCCTCAAATTATTGGTGGGGTGATTTAGTCATTTAATTTATATATTTATGCCAAAATATGGTTAAAATATTTTTTGTGCATTTTTTATAATTGCATTTTGTATTTTTAAAGCTAAATTGCATATAATTGCAATATTATCCTTATTAGAGTATAATTATATTTATATGTGTAAAATTGGTCTCCTATATTTTTAAAATGTTAAATATCTATTTTAAATTATTTTGGTACGTAAAATTATTTTCCAAAAATTATTTATTATTTACTATATGTGGAAAATTGGCTATTTAAAAGATAGCAAGATTTAAATTTCAATTTCAGCCCAAATTAAACCCAACCCCAGCCCAATTTCATATTAAACTACTCGGCCCAAACCCTGAACCCGCCTACCCGACCCAGCACGAATTAAATCCCGGTCGTTGATCTCTCAGATCAACGGCCCGTATTAATCCCTTTCTTTTTCAATTCCAATGACCCCCTAACCCTATCTCATTTTCCAAATTCCGCCGCCTCTGTATTCTCTCATCTCTTGACCACTCAATCTAACCCTAGCTCCTCTCAACTGCCGACCTTCCTACTCCGGTCTTCTCCGTTGATCTCCCTTCAACTCCTAAGCCTCCAATGGCTCCTCTATTGCCACTGCCTCACCTTCTCTGAGGCCTTCAAGGGCCCTGGGCCACGTCGACTTGCATCTAGGGTTTGCCATCTGGTCTGTTCTTGGCTACTTCAGTATGATTTCAAGCAAAATCATGTTGTACTTGTTACGATCCTTGAGATTTTAGATAGGTTCTTTCATATCTTCTTGGGTTTCTTCTGAAAACCCTAATTTTTGCTTACATATCCTAGATATGTATGATTTTTAAACGATTTGAGTCTGTTTCTTTGATGTTTTACACTATCCTTGTAACTCTTTACAAGAGTCATAGATTTCAAAGTGTTTTCACGTTCTTCTCAAATTAGGGTTTTCGGAACTTCTTCTAAAACTTTGTTTACATCGATTCTTTATGTTTAGACTTCTATCTCTTGCATATTTTGACTGATTCTATGATTTTACTACTCTTCAACTTGCCTATGTTGAAAACCTAATTCCTTAGTTCTAATCTTGGTTTCTGAGTTTTGTTTTGATAACGTGTTCAGTTAATCTATATGTTTCTGTGATTCTGTGATTTTACTGTAATGACCCGGCCGGTCGTTTTTGGAATTTACGCCCCGATCCCCCATTTACTGCTTCCCCTAAGTTTATTTCTGCTATTTTGGTTGGCCGGGACGTTCGGTGTTAGGATACGGAGTGTTTTGGGACACTTAGTCCCAAAATGAGAGCTTAAGTGTTGAAAAATGGTCCGTAATCGGAACAGTGTGAAGACGACCTCGGAATGGAAATCCGATGGTTCCGTTAACTCCATTAGGTGATTTCGAGGTTGGGAGCGTGTTCGGAACGTATTTTGGAAGCTCGTAGCTCATTTAGGCTTGAAATGCCGAAGTTTGAATTTTTGAAGTTTCCGGTCCGATAGTGAAATTTTGATCTGAGGGTCGGAATGGAATTCCGAAAGTTTCTGTAGCACCGTCATGTCATTTGGGACGTGCGTGCAAAATTTCAGGTCAATCGGACGAGGTTTGGTTAGGTTTTTTATCGAAAACGTGTTTTGTTGGAATTTGAAGTTCTTAGGCTTGAATCCTTGATTAATTCATGTTTCCGGCATTGTTTTAGGTGGTTTAAGGATTGGTACAAGTTTGAATGAAGTTATGGGATATGTCCGTAGGTTTGGTTGAGGTCCCGGGGGCCTCGGGTGTGTTTCGGGTGCTCAACGGAGCACTTTGGAGTTGGAAAATGTTGCAGAAAATCCCTTCAGTTGTTGCAGAACCTTTCTTCATTGCGATCGCATCAATAACCATGCGATCGCGTAGTGCAATTCTGGAGGGGGACCAAACCCTTCTATGCGATCGCATAAGCTGTCCGCGATCGCACAGTTCAGCTTTCACCTCTTCTGCGATCGCAATACCTTGGCTGCGTTTGCATTGAACAATTTCTGGACCTTCCAATTTTACTCTTCTGCGATCGCATTACTCCTTATGCGTTTGCATAGACCATTTTCTGGGCTTCCCATTTTTTTCTCTATGCGATCGCATGCCTACTCCTGCGATCGCGTAGAACAAAATCCCTGGGCAGATATAAACATTTCAAAACGAGGGTTTAGCCATTTTTAACAAAACTCAAGCTAGAGAGCTCGGATTTGTGAGAAATTTCGAAGGTTTTTCAAGAGCAACGATTGGGTAACGATTTTCTACTCTCTTATGCTTATTACCCACTAATCTAATCACGAATTCATCTTCAAATCTCGGATTTTTGAATGAAAATTTGTAAAAGTTCATAGACCAAACTATTTGGTTTTGAGGGGGTATTTGACCTCCGATTTGGGAGATTTTTATATGGTTAGACTCGTGGGAGTACGAGGGTTCTGAAAATGTGAAAATTATTCGATTTCGAGACGTTGGCTGGAGGGGCATTTTGGTCATTTTACCTATTTTCGCACCCTAGCTTTAAATTTAATAGTGGAATCAGTTGTTTGCAATATTATTTACGATGCGTAATTGAATTGAATAGATTTGGGCCATTTGGAGTCAGATACTCGTGGCAAAGGCGCGGTTTCTAGTGATATTGAGCCGGTTCGAGGTAAGTGGCTTGTCTAACCTTGTGTGGGGGACCTTTCCCCTTAGGATTTTACTTGATATTTGAGTGCCTTGTGCGTGAGGTGACGAGCGCGTACTTGAGCCGATTGATGAAATCCCGTTTTTTTTTTACTTAAGCTATGGAAACTTAGTTCTTATCCTTATTTGCTTTGTTCTACTTGGAGATATGACTTATGCTAGATTAGGAAAAGCATGTTTAGCTGATTTGACTGCCTACTTGCTTAAATTATTTTGACTGCACTACGTGAAGCATGCTAGGCTAGTTCTATCCGTGTTCGTCTTTCGTACCTTATTCCTTGGTTTGTTTTCTGGCTGTGATTGCACATTTACATTGGGACTACGGATGTGGGATTCCGGTAGCTCCCCCTTGTTTGTTTACTTGGGACTACGGGTTCGATTCTCGGGAGATCCCCCTGTTGCGACCAAAAATACCCACGCAAGTGCACGTGATCGTCAAGTAATAGAGTAGTGAGTAGAGTATCGTTCCCTCGAAGACTTGTGATCAACTATTGACTGATTCAAACCCAATTACTTTACTTATTCAAGAGATGTGTCACAAAATAAAGATATATTTATTTCACTACCTAAATTATCAAGAAATAATCTAACTAAAGCAATTAACCAAACGAATAGCAGTTTCGAATAACACACAGTAGGAGAGGATATTCCAGGGTCACGGGCTAGTTAACAATCTTGTTGTGTCCTTAGCTTAAGATGACTAATCGATTTATCTGGGTTATTGATTGACAAGGTTTATATTACTCGTAAGAATCTGTCGAGTTCTTACTCGCCTGCTCAAGTTAACTCAATGCCTATATTTCTATGGAATTAAGATTAACAAGAACGCATTTACAATTCCTGTATTTTAACCAAGCAAGGCAAGTGGGTATATGTCTATCCCAATTGCAAATCCGTTCCCCGAGGCCCGGGTTCAAGAACCTGCTCTATTTAATCCTATATGCAACCTAGAATTCCCACTTTCGAGTTCAATTCTAGATTCATAGATAGTGTTTCACTGTTAGCTACTCAGCAAAACAATTAATAACAAAATTAAATAAACAACCCAATATGATGAACCAACTTTGTCAAATTAAACCTCAAACAACAACATTCATGTTTCACCCATGACCCTAGAACAATGGGTTTTAGACACTCATTTAGCCACTCATACTATTGTTCATCACAAGTATATTCAATTTCATCATAATTAACAAAAACGAAGAGAAGAAAAGAAAAACTTGATGATCCAATTTCCTCCTTGCCTCTTGCCTCTCTCTGTCTTGCTTTAGCCTATGAAAACCTTGACAAAAACTTCCTTGGGCGAGCTTGACCTTATATAGGTTAAGTGAATTTTTTTTCTCCAGATTTCCACTTTTGCCCCTAATGAACCATCGCCGGATTTTGGACTAGCGCTGCAGCGCATTTGACCGCGCATTTGGCCGCGCTAGTTTGCTGAGGTTCTGTCTTGGCCAAGCATTTATTAGCGCTGCAGCGCATTTGGGCGCGCTAGCCCAGTTGTGCTGTGGCCTTGATATTTTGCCTTGTCTTCAACTATACAAAACTCCGAGGGATCTTTGTTGCTCCAAAATGGTTCCAAATCGCATTTTCTAGCATAATATAAGCTTCTTACCCTGAGATATATACAATTCACAATTAGAGCCCATATTTCATCAATTAATCATTATATGACCTTGGAATATAATCAAGCGAAAGCATACATAATA
>NW_017670926.1:37655-81403 GCF_001879085.1 Nicotiana attenuata
CCCGAGTTTAGAAGGTAAATATTAAAAAAAACGCACCTAAAGCAACTACGCGTTTTCAACTTTGCGAGGGCCATGAAAATTTGCTAAATGGCACGCCTCGATTCTAATTTCAAAGGATTGTAATTAAAATGAGGGCCATGCAATTATCATTTTGTTTGGCATGGGCACCTCGATTTCTAAAGGATTAAAATTAGTTAAGATGAAGGCCATGAATTTATGGATTTTATTCAACATGGCACACCCTAATTTTTCTATAAAAGCTAGCTAGCATGACTCACTTAACAGATGAACAATGGTCCCATTTTTGCTTAATCAAATTGTGGTTCTCCTTTCATTACTATTCTTAATGACATGTATTACCATACAAATAGATTATAACAACCAAGAATTTGCAGAAGCTAACTAACACAAAAAGGTTAACGTAATTTGGGTAATTAAAGAGACAATAGGACTCGGTAGATTAGGGAAGTGTCCTGCCAAATACCAATTTAGTATCTTTTAAGCTAAGCCCAAATGAATATTCAAACACACTGCCAACAATAAATATATAATGCTTCTCACTATAAACATATTCAAGAATAATGAGTAAACAAAGATGGACCAAAATTTCTCCACAACAACGCCTAAACCATTACTTCATCAATGTGTTCTAATAAACATAATAGTAATTCATATATTCACAAAAGGCTTTGTTGATAAGATGCTAAACATTCCATAGGAATGGAGCCACAGAGAACTAACTCGACATTCAACAAAATAGAGCAGACCAAAATTTGATGGACAAAATAACATATGTCGAGCCATTCATGATCAGAGAAAAATTTAAGAGAGGAAAAAAATATATGAACCTGTAATGAGTAGAAAACTCCTTTTATTAAGAAATCAACTGGTGTACAAAGGCGACAAGCTCGAAGACCAAACGGGCGCACGAACAGAACCAACATTGGGACTGAGCTACGGCCGAAGAACTCGCCGGCGATCGAAGTCGGCGTCCCCGAATGGGCTCATCTCTACTGGGTTTGGATGGTGGTTTCAAGTTGATTTTCGCACTGGTTTGGAGCCTTTTTGGCGTGATTTTTCAGCTACTTTTTATGGAGAAAACGCTGAAAGTTTGTGATGATGAAGAGCTGGTTTTTGTGAGTTTTACATAGATGCTTTTTTTTTGAGTTTTTCAGGTCTTTATGGTTACGTCATGGAGCTGCTGATAGGATTCACTTGGAATAAAAATGATGAACTTTGAGGAAGAAGATGGCCGGCAGCCTTTTTTTGGTCTTTTGGTTTTGTGTATTTTTTGCTCAAGAAAGCGGCGGATTCTCTGATTTTTAAGCGTTTTTGGTGTATTAATTTATAGGGGTAGGGTCTAGGTCTAGGTGTATTTTGTGTATTTTGCTAATTAGTCCCTAGGTCTTTTGTGTTAAGTCCTTAGGGTCTTTTTTTATTTGTTTTTGTTCCAAAGAAGAGTTTAGAAGGGTCTCTAGGCTTAATGGACTAATCCGAATTGGGCCAAGAACTGGGCTCTAAAACTCTTAAAATCGTGATCCAACACCTTAATTGATTCCTTTTAAAATAAGATAAAAATACTACACAATGCAAAATCTAACATTAAACTATTATATATTTTTTGTATTTTCAAGATTATGTAAAGATAAAAATAAGGTACTATTTTTGTATAATTCTTATTTAAATTTATGAAAGATACGTAAGCTAAAATATTTTTGTAATTTTCCATTTTTATGACGAAAATAAAGGAAAGAAGTCAAAAATGGCTGAAATAGCTATATTAGGCCTACATAAAATATTTACATGCTAAAATTTAAAAAATCTTAGGGAGGATCAAAAATCACATGTCTACACCGGGTACACAAATAGTCTCAAAGAATCTCTCCCATTATCTGTCGGTCATTGGGTGGCGCCCATAATCATGAAAGTAATCACCAGTCTCCGGGGGAGGATGCAGTTGATAGGTCGCCCGTATTGCCTCCACAGAGGCATTCACCGCTCGCCGGCGTACCGTGACTATCCCATTATTATGCTCTGGCATGTTGGCGTAGAACTCCCTTACAACCATGGCATTGGCCTCACCGGGCTCATTGAGGAATGTTTGCAATCCCCGCCTCATCAACTCATCATACATACGAGGGCAAAATTTCTGAAGCCATCGAATGTCAACACCTCTCTCCGGAATAGGCTTTCGACGAGCCTTTTCCGCAAATAGGGCCTGAGCTTTGGCCGATACAAACTTAGTAGCATCAAAAGAGGGTGCAGGGGCAGCCCCTCGTGACCTAGCTGAGCCAGCTTGACTGCTCGATGAAGCCCTTGTGGTACGTCGTTTCTTGGAAGGAGTCATGATACCTGTAAAACAATAACACATTATCACAGCCCAACAAAAAATTTGTGACTCAATGCGGTTACTCAGACTTCACACGCATCCGGGGTCACAAACTATATACTCATGTTCATTGGGACCTTTCCACAAACACATTGTGGGCATTAGGCCTTCACAACTCTTTTTTAAGCATGATAGAGCAAGACACACCCACCTACATTCTCCAACATTACCAATCACGGGGGATTCCACGCCACACTTATCATCTACTAACGCCACAACATATGGCACCAAAATCTCTACATTAAAACTACATACAACTACTAAAACTAAGGTATATATATACACAAACTCTGGAAAAAAAAAGAAAATAATAAAATAATAAAAAAAATAGAAAAACAGAGAGATGAGAAAGAGAAGGAGAAACTAGGGTTCATACCTGTGGAGAGGGATAGTGGAGAAGAAGATGGGTGATTAAGTTGGTGGAATGTGGGGGGAAAACACTGGAAGAATTTGAGTGAAGGGTTGGGGATTTTGGTCGTATGAATTGGGGAGGTGGGAGAGGTTGAGTGAATTGGGGAGGTGGGTAAGTAACTTGAGGGTAAGTAAGTTAGGTGAAAAAGAAAAAGAAAACTAAAATAAAGAAAATAAAAAAAAATTTACACTAAAACGCCGGAATTTAAAAGGGGCATGCGCGGTCAGATGCGCTGCAGCGCTAAAAAATGCGCGGCCAAGGCAGAATGTTTTCATTTTAGCACGCCCAGAAGCGCGGTCAAATGCGCTGCAGCGCTAGTAGCGCGGTCAAATGCGCTGCCGCGCATTTTTTAGCGCGGCCAAGGCAGAATGTTTTCATTTTAGCGCGCTCAAGTGCGCGTCCAAGTGCGCTGCCTCGCGTCTGGGCAATTTTTCTTTCAATTTTTTCACCTGTTCTTACCTTGTTCAATGGCCTTTGCATCCACCCTCTGTCACCTGCATTGGTTAGCTCTTCCTAAAACACAAAATTAACACTACAACTATCGTTGGGTTGCCTCCCAACCAGTGCCTTATTTAACGTCGTGGCACAACGGTTACAACATTTCAATGGGTTGCCTCCCATCCAGCGCCTGATTTAACGTCGCGGCACGACTCAACATGTTCTCAAGCATCCTTCAAATCCACCGAGGTCTTGTGACGTGCAGAGTCACCACCCCAGTAATGTTTTATCCGCTGACCGTTCACCAACAATGTGCCAGTTTAACTTATATCTCTCAGTTCCACGGCTCCATGAGGTTTCACGCTTACCACAACAAAAGGGCCTGACCAACGAGATTTAAGCTTTCCAGGAAAAAGTTTCAATCTCGAATTGAACAAAAGAACTTCTTGCCCTGGCTCGAACTCTCGAAATTGAATGTGCTTGTCATGCCACCTCTTAGTCTTCTTTTTGTACAATTTGGCATTCTCATATGCGTGTAATCGAAACTCCTCGAGCTCATCTAGTTGCAGCAACCTCTTCTCTCCAGCCAAGTCCCCATCCATATTCAACTTCTTTATTGCCCAATAGGCCTTGTGCTCAAGCTCGACGGGCAAGTGACATGCCTTCCCATACACTAATCTATACGGAGAAGCACCTATGGGAGTTTTGTATGCTGTTCGGTACGCCCATAATGCATCGTCTAACTTCCCGGCCCAATCTTTTCTATTTGCACTCACCGTTTTCTCAAGAATCTGCTTGACCTCTCGGTTTGAAACCTCCACTTGACCACTCGTCTGTGGGTGATAGGCAGTGGAGACTTTATGCTTGACCCCATACTTTGCAAGGACGTTGTTCAACAGTTTATTGCAGAAATGTGTACCTCCATCGCTGATCAACATTCTAGGAGTTCCAAAACGGGTAAAGATGTGCTTCTTGACAAAGCTTACCACCACCTTTGCGTCGTTAGTAGGGAGAGCAATGGCCTCCACCCACTTAGACACATAGTCAACTGCCACCAAGATGTACCTATGACCGTTAGAGTATGGAAACTGTCCCATGAAGTCAATTCCCCAAACATCGAATAGCTCCACTACCAGAATGTTATGCAGTGGCATCTCGTGCTTCTTCGTGATCGTTCCGGTTCTCTGGCACCTGTCACACATTTTAACAAAGGCGTGTGCATCCCTAAACAATTTTGGCCAATAAAAACCTGATTGCAGCACTTTCTGAGCGGTTCTGTCTCCACCGTGATGACCCCCATATGGCGAGGAGTGACAGCTATGAAGTATGGAGCTCATTTCTTCCTCAGGAACACATCTCCGCACCAACTGATCAGCACAGAGCCTGTACAAGAATGGCCCATCCCACATGTAAAGCCTCACGTCATGCAAGAACCTTCTTCTATTGTCTGGTGTCAATTCTGGTGGTGTCACTCCACTTGCAATAAAGTTCACATAGTCTGCATACCACGGAGCTGTGCTTGAGGTGATTGCCAATAACTGCTCATCAGGGAATGTTTCTTTGATTGCACCCCCTTCAGCCACATGGTTCCGATTTTCTAATCTGGATAGGTGATCTGCCACTTGATTTTCTGTTCCTTTACGATCCCGGATCTCCAAATCAAACTCTTGAGACAGTAGGACCCACCGAATCAATCTCGGCTTGGCGTCCTTTTTCTCAAACAAGTACCTGATGGCTGAATGATCTGTGTAGACGATGACTTTGGTCCCCACAAGATATGATCGGAACTTGTCAAACGCCCACACCACTGCAAGTAAATCTTTTTCAGTGACGGTATAGTTCATCTGAGCTGGGTTCAGGGTCTTGCTCGCATAGTAGATGGAATGAAAGATCTTGTTTCTCCTTTGCCCCAAGACAGCTCCAATAGCTAAGTCGCTTGCGTCGCACATCAATTCAAATGGTTGCTCCCAATCCGGAGCAACTATGATCGGTGCAGTCACCAACCTGCCCTTCAGCTCCTCGAATGCCTTCAGACAGGCATCATCAAATTTGAAGGCAACATCCTTCTCAAGCAACCTGCACAAGGGAGATGAAATTTTCGAGAAATCTTTAATAAAACGACGATAAAAACCTGCATGGCCCAAGAAACTGCGGATGCCTTTGACAGATATCGGTGGAGGCAGTTTTTCAATTGCTTCCACCTTTGCCTTGTCCACCTGCAACCCATCTTTGGACACCTTGTGTCCCAAGACTATACCTTCAAATGGCACTTTTCCCAGTTTAGCACCAAGTTAGTCTCTTCACACCGAGCAAGTACTTTATCGAGGTTCATTAAGCAGTTATCAAAAGAACATCCAAAAACAGAAAAATCATCCATGAATACTTCTACAAACCTCTCGACCATATCAGTGAAAATGGCCATCATACACCTTTGAAAAGTCGCAGGTGCATTACAAAGACCAAAGGGCATTCTCTTGAACGCATACGTGCCATAAGGACACGTAAAAATGGTCTTCTCTTGGTCCTCTGGGGCTATAGAAATCTGATTATACCCAGAGTAACCATCCAAGAAGCAGTAGCACTTCTGGCCAGCTAATCTATCAAGCAATTGGTCGATAAAGGAGAGGGGAAAGTGATCCTTCCGGGTGGCATTGTTTAATTTTCTATAGTCAATGCAAATTCTCCACCTGGTAACAGTTCTTGTAGGGATTAAATCATTATTCTCATTAACTACCACAGTCATCCCCCCTTTCTTGGGTACACATTGGACGGGGCTTACCCATTTGCTGTCTGAGATAGGAAATACAATACCTGCATCAAGCCACTTAATCACTTCTTTTCTTACCACCTCTTTCATGATTGGGTTAAGTTGTCGTTGTTGCTCGACACTGGGCTTGTGTCCGTCCTCCATAAGGATTTTGTGCATGCAAAGGCTGGACTAATGCCCTTTATGTCGGACATCGTCCACCCAATTGCTCGCTTGTGCTCTCGTAGCACTCTCAACAGCTTTTCTTCCTGCAATTTAGACAAGTCAGAAGAAACAATAACGGGTAAAGTGTCAGAGTCTCCCAAATAAGCATATTGCAGGTGAGATGGGAGAGGTTTAAGCTCCAATTTTGGGGCTTCCTCAATTGACGGCTTTGGAGGAGGTCCCTGTGGCCTGTTCAAAGGTTCAAAGGGGTGTGTCCCCTGCATGTATGCACAAGACGTATCAAGAATGTGCATCATCTCCTCAACCTCCTCATCATTCCCCAGGCTATCAAATAACATAAGTGCTTTCTCTAGAGAATCGTCTAGATATACACTTGGATCACGAATTTGCTCATCAACCTCAATAACTGATTTCATGGACAGCTCCTCATAGTGACGGGGGGAGTTGGATTGCTTTGTAGACATCGAAAACTGCTTCCTCCTCATCTACCCTCAAGATCATCTTTCCCTCTCTCACTTTGATAATTGCGTCACCGGTAGCCAGGAGAGGTCGCCCTAATATGATTGGGACCAGTTCATCAGCCTCATAATCGAGGATAATGAAATCAGCAGGGAAGATGAATTTCCCAATTTGCAGCAACACATCTTCAATCACCCCTCAGGGTGTGCTATCGACCTGTCAGCCAGCTGTAACATCACAGTAGTTGGCCTCGGAGCTCCAAGACCCAATTGCCTGAACAACGATAGGGGCATCAGATTTATACTTTCCCCCAAATCACAAAGAGCACGACCCACATCAATATTACCAATGCGCACAGGAATCGTGAAGCTGCCAGGATCCTTAAGCTTTTGAGGGAGCTTATTTTGGACCCTAGAAGTGCACTCCTCAGTAAGTGCAACTGTCTCAAATTCAGTTAATCTTCTCTTGTGAACCACTATATCTTTTATGTACTTAGCATACTTTGGAATTTCACGGAGTACATCAACAAGTGGGATATTCAATTGAACCTGGCTCAACATAGAGAGAAATTTGCCGAACATGTGATCATCATTCTTTTTCTGCAATCTCTGGGGAAAAGGTGGTGGTGGCCTTGGGGCCCCCACTGGCTCTGGAATTTCAGCAGTCTTCTTTGGCTCATTTGTCACTTTAGGGATCAACTCCCCCTCAGGCACGGGCTTATCTTTCCTTTTCTTTGGCACTTCCTCAAGTTCCCTCCCGTTTCTAAGTGTAACTGCATTCACTTGCGGATTCTTTTCTGTATCACTGGGGAGGGCTCCTGTAGGTCTAGTGTTTTGATTCGTTGCTAACTGCCCCATCTGCCTCTCAAGATTTCTGAAGTCGGTCCTGAGTTGCTGATTGTCAATCAACAGCTTCTTTAGTAAATCATTTGTGCTCTCTTCCATTTGTTGGGGTGGTCTCTGAGGCTGATTAAAACCCCCTTGGGGCCTATACTGATTCTGATTCTGCTGATTTCCACCCCATGAGAAGTTGGGATGATTCCTCCAATTTGGATTGTAGGAATTCCCGTATTGTGCATGCTGGTTCGGTGGGCCTCTATTTTGCTGCCCTACATAATAGATGGATTCTGGATTTGTGGGGCACATATCACTCGTATGACTGTCACCACACAGTTCGCAGCAAATAGTCATCTGTTGTACCTGTTGCATTGGCTGTGGCTGCTGCATTGTCATCCTCGTCATCTGATTGGACAGCCTTGCAATTTCAGCTCTCATTGCTGACACCTCGTCAAGCTCAAGTAACCCAGCTGATTTTTGCTTAACTGCCTTTCGTGAGTCACCATCACCTTGCGGTTTGGCCATACAACTACCCCCACAAGCTGAATCGAGATTCATCTTTGAAGCATCATCTAGCCCATCTACAAAAGTGTGACCCAGTACCTCGTCTGTCTGGCAATGATGAGGACAGTCTCTGAGCAATTTCTTGTATCTTTCCCATGCTTGACGAAGTGTCTCGCCAGCTCGTTGTTCGAACCCAAGAATTTGACTCCTCAACATCTTTGTTTTCTTGGTGGGAAAAAACTTGATTAAGAACTTCCTTGCCAGATCATCCCACGTGCGGATTGAATTAGCTGGCTCTTTATTCAACCACTCCTTAGCTTCCCCGAGCAGAGAAAAGGGGAAAAGTGTCAGTCTGACATAGTCCTTGGAAACGTTTGGATAGTTGTAAGTATCCGTAATTTCCAAGAAATTCTGAATATGTCTCTGTGGGTCTTCATGAGGTAGACCTACAAATTGCCCTGTGGACTGGATCAGCTGCACCATGTATTGTTTCAGTTCAAAGTGCCCAGTGATGTCAGGCTTCACGATAGCCTGAGTCATATTAGCCAGACTGGGCCTTGCGGCTTCAATCACCGCGCGTTCCTCATTACCTGCCATCTCAATTGGCTGTGGTTGAACTACGATGTCCAACTCTCTTTCAATTCTAGTTCTCGCGTCCACCTCCCTCCTCAATCTGTGAAGTGTTTGTTCAATTTCGGGATCGAGAGGAAGGAGATTGTTTGTGCTTTAATTATTTCATCATGTTGTCTTTGAAACTGCTACCTTGAAATATTGCATCTGGATTTATTTTTCAGAGATCCTTTGCAATTGTACGTAGTAGCATTTCTTTTGCTATGTGCTTCTTTTCTTGACGAGCAAAGAAGAAACTTTTCTTGTAATTATCATGGAAAAACTGAAGTTAGATTGGTTATGTTACTCTTCAATTATATGAATTTAGTGGGACTTGACTTTGATAAACATCTTGGAATGTTTTCTGATAAATCTTTATGAACACGAACGTAATAACTTCATCATGCTTTTGAAATAAGCTATGTTTTTATTTTATATAAAGCTTTCCCAACATGAGTATGGGCTGTATAATTAAAAAAAAGGATCATACTAATGGTTTTGATTCGATTACTGTATTCGTATTTAAAGAAAAATGCTTGAAAGGGACTTTACATTGGTGTCTGAGAGTAACATTCAGATTTGGGTTACAAAAATAGAAGGAAAAACAATTATCCCGATGAATTTCATGATAATCAACAACTTGATTTTTGCAAATGTATTTTGTTGCGGCCAAACGCACACGCAAGTATACGTGGTCGACAAGTAATATAATGATAAGTTGAGTGTCGAACCCACAGAGACTTGTGTAAACTACTCACGGAATTACTCAAATTGCTATTCAATCTAGCTAAAATCAAAATCCAATGATATGATTATATTATACTACGATTCTAAGTAAAACTAAATTATCAAGTAAAGAATTGATTGTTGTGTATTCAGTAGAGACAAGTATTCCAGGGTTGTGATCGATTCACCATTCGTATTGTGTTCTAATTAACTCTCCCTTTCATATAATTCACCCATGATTGCTAATTAATCGATAAATGCTCTCATAGCCTTCTCCCGAAGTACTACTCACCTATTCTCAATAGATTAACGCCTATATTCCTATGGAATCAACCTATTAGAANTAAGCACGGTGACTAGGTATATTCTATCCTAACCACAAATCCGCTCCCCCTAAGGGTTAAGATCATGCTCTCTTCAATTCTTCTCTAATCTAAACATCGCTTTCCCAAGCATAGCATAGATAGTAAAAGAACCAAACTGTTGGCCAGACAATTAAGCAATTAAACACAGAATTGAAGAAACAACCATATAGTGGTGAATTATAATCAAGGTCAAGCTAATATCAAACAACAATATTCATGGCTAAAACACAACCCCAGAACAATGGGTGTTTAGCCACTCATACTCATGTTCATCACAATAGGGTTCAAATTCATCACAATTAGCAAAAACAACGAGAAGAAAAGAAGAAACTGATGGTTAAATCTCCTCCTTGCCTCTTGCCTCTCTATTTCTCCCTCTAGACTATGAAAAACTTGATAAATAATCCTTGGGCGAGCTTGACTTTATATAGGTTAAGTGGGTTTCCTCCAGATTTCCAATTATACCCCTGGCAAACAATTTCCGGAATTCGGACTAGCACGGTCGCGCATATGGGCGCGCATCTGACCGCGCTAGTAAGCCAACCTTATGTTCTGGACGCGCTACAATATGCGCGGGCGCGCACCTGGGCGCGCTAGCCCAGCATTTTACTTCCTTGATTTTTCTCCTCGTCTTCGTTCGTCCTTAGCTCCGAGGGGTCGTTTTTGCTCTAAAGTAGTTCCAATCACCTCCTTAAGGCATCACATAGGCTCCTCATCCTGCAATGTATATGATTCACAATTAGAGCCCATTTTTTATCAATTAACCACATTATAACATCGGAACATAATCAAACGGGAGCATAAATAATCGCTAAATTACCTAAATTCAGCCTCTTATCAACACCCCACACTTAATTCATTGCTAGTCCTCGAGCAATCACCTTATACTTTCTATAGGTTCCTTCACTCAACCCTATCCCCTAACGCATTACACTCAGAACAATTCACATACATTACACCTATCAGTGAACAATCCTAGCCTCACAAGTCGACTCTCAAGTGCCATGCAATATTCATACTTCCTCAAAGTACTCTATACGGAAGTCAAGACTTGCCTCTCTTTCATAAATCACATGCCCTCACAATCACAGTAAGGGGAATAAAATCAATCCGCACATTTGAGTCTCATGCTCACATATATTAAAAGAAATCGCTCACCCTCACAAAAGAAGTCACATGCATGCAATTGGTACCATAAGCTTGCCCTTAATGTAAATCTCTACTAATGTAGGCTCACTCGATCTAAAATCAATTAGGACTTTTTCATGGTTGTAATGTGGGCTAAGGGACGGGTAGGATATATTTAGGAATAAGTGGTTCACCCTCCTAAGCACTTTAACACATCACATAATCACTCTGAGCGCACATTCTTCAATCCCACTTCAATTTCAAAACTAAAATCGCTCCCAACAATGTTGCCTCTTTCTTCAAGCACCACTGTAATTTATACCCCACTAGCAAGAACAAGCCACAATGTATTCATCTCTCAATTTTTTTCAGATTATTCTTCTCCCCCCCCCCCCCCCCCCCTTTTTTTCTTCTTTTCAAATTTTCAAAATTTTCCAATTTCTGCTAGTGGTGTATTAATCTACAAAACAAGTGCACCTTTCTTTCTTTTATTGGTTTCACTCAAAAGCCACCCCTACACNGGATTTTGGACTAGCGCTGCAGCGCATTTGACCGCGCATTTGGCCGCGCTAGTTTGCTGAGGTTCTGTCTTGGCCGCGCATTTATTAGCGCTGCAGCGCATTTGGGCGCGCTAGCCCAGTTGTGCTGTGGCCTTGATATTTTGCCTTGTCTTCAACCATACAAAACTCCGAGGGATCTTTGTTGCTCCAAAATGGTTCCAAATCACATTTTCTAGCATAATATAAGCTTCTTACCCTGAGATATATACAATTCACAATTAGAGCCCATATTTCATCAATTAATCATAATATGACCTTGGAATATAATCAAGCGAAAGCATACATAATAGCTAAATCATCTAGATTTTGCCTATTATCACCCCCTGCACTTTTACTTTGGGACTACAGGACGGTATCCCGGTAGATCCCCCTGCACATTGATGATTGGACTACGGGACGGTATCCCAGGAGATCCTCTGGTATTGGTACGTGAGTTGGACTATGGGACGGTATTCCGGGAGATCCAGTAGACAGTTGAGGAAAGGGCTACAGGACGGTATCCTGGGAGACCCTCATTGGTATCTTGACATTGAGCTGTGTTTACTCTATGTTTTACTCTATCCTGGTAGTTAGTATTGCCTCGTTGACTTGCCTTATTACACTGCTGTATTTATTATTTCTGTCAGATTTCCACGCTGTTAATTATTGATATTGTTATATTTTTTCCTCAGTAGGGCCCTGACCTTCCTCGTCACTACCCAACCGAGGGTAGGCTTGGCACTTACTGAGTACCGATGTGGTGTACTCATGCCCTTCCTGCGCATGTTTTTCATGTGCAGATCATCCAGGTACCTCTACTCAGGCGCACTATCAGTGAGGCAGGAGGATTTCGGAGACTTCGAGGTAGATCTGCTGCGTCCGCAGACCAACGAGTCCCTCTCTTACTCTATCTTTAGTACTTAGTTTTCTCTCTTTCGGTTGCTAGATATTCTGGAGTTTTGGAGCCATACTATATACTTCTGTAGCCTGTGTTGCCCGTGAGTTTCTGGGTTTTGGGAATTGTCTTAGATTTGTGTTATCGAGTTGTACATGCCGAGCGGCATTCAGTACAGTTTTCTTTAGATATTTAATTTGAATTTCTCTATTTTTTCGCGATTGTTATGTTTCCGCAATAATAGGCTTACCTGGTCTTGGGGACCAGGTGCCGTCATGACATGTTCACGGTTGGTGAACTAGGATCGTGACACTTATGATTGCTTGTTAAGGTTCCTAATTACGGCCATCCCTGCCTATTGTGTGATTTTACCCTATTTTATTCACCAATGTTTCTGATTCTTCACTTCTCTTGCCTGTATCATGCTTATTCTACTAATTCACACTATGTTCTACATGAATCCAATTTATAAATGATTTTTGTCCTACTCGACCTCTTAGAGTTCTAGTTTTTGCTTACTATGTGCTTGTTCTTATAAAGTTGTGCTAAATCAGTGCTATTTTCTACTTTTAATTCCTTGAATCTTTGTGATTGATCTTTCACTGATTTCGCATGATATCTTTACTAATTTTTAACCTTGTAAAATATTTTCTGACCTTATTCTTTGGCCAATTACGCTATTAATTGATTTCTTAAGTCTTTCCTTGATTGAAATATGCTGAACCTAGCCTCTATTACATGTTTGTACTTGTACTATGCAGAAAATTTTTCCTTATTTGTTATGATCAGCCTTATACGATTTCCTTCCTTATTTTCCACATGTTTATTACTGTTTGATGTTGACTCCTCAATTAAAGGAGTACTTACCATGATTTTGTGACTGATTGATTTTGAGTCCCCATAATTATAGATGAACTTTGATTTTTACCTTATTTGATACCTACTTTCAAACTATATATACACACTCTTTCATTAACACAACACACGAACACTCTTGGTTCAAAACCTTTCTCTCTCACACTTAAGCCTTCTGCTCTCTCTCTTTTGTGCTACTTGCTACTATTCTGAGTTAGCCGGTTGCAAGCCAAGGCTAACTATTGTATTCTCATGATCCTTCACTTTTGTTTACTGTCTTCATTACTGATATGTTCTAATTTCAGTTTAAGTTCCAAAATCAATATGGTTCTTTTATTGCTTCAATTCATCTTGTTTCTAGTTTGCTTTTACTTATGATTTTGCTGTGAAACCTGCAGTTAATATGCTTGTATGATTAGCATGTCATGAACTCCCCTTCCTTAGAATCAATATGAGCATGTTACCACCCCCCCTCTAAATAGTCTGCACTCCTAACTTATGAATCTGGGATTGATTCTTAAATCTTGTTGTCTATACTGAACCCCCTTAAGAATTGCTGGTTTTGTGACTATGTCTGATCAGTTGTATCTAAGCATGTCTGTACCAATTCCTAAGACCTTTGCTTGTTATGTGTTTACAATCATGTGTTCTATGTATCCCAAAATCCCTTGACCCCTGCTTGTGAATACTTAACCTGCTTTGGTTCTGTGATTCCTTGCTGTGTATGAACCTGTCTTAAGGGTGTTGTGTTTGGACTGTTGTTTACTACTTCACTCTCTCTTCAAACTGTCTCTATTGTTTTACTAATTTATTTCAAACAAACTTCCCTTTAATACAATTTTCCCTTTATAACCTTTCAACTTGTATCAAGCACGTTCACTCTACTCCTAAGTCAATAAGTTCTGCCCCCTCCGGTATGTGTACTGCCTTGGGCTCCTCTTGAGAAACCTCTAAACTCTGGCATACTGAGGCTGGCCCTTCCACACTGCACTTATTCAATTTTGGTTACTAAGTCTAGGTGTAAGCACTGCCCGGGATCCTTGAGATCCTTAGGGAACTTTGGTGCGCCTAGACTATGACTTTGTTTATGAAATTAAGGCATTTGAGGCTATTGGAGGCTTTGAAAATCTGGGCCTACTTGTAGGCTCCCTATAAAATAACTTCTTAGTTTCTTATTTACTTATGTAATTCATTCATATGGTCTGTAATAACTAGTAAATGAATATTGGGGTAATTAGTGAAAAGGGTGGGTAGTTAGATGTTTGTGGAATAATACGGGTAGAAATCATGCCTATAGGACTTTACAATTTGCTGTGTTTGCCTTTATAAGTAGAAAACATACCTATAGGACTTTTACATCGTGTCAGGTTTGTCTCACCATGTTAGAGATCATGCCTATAGTTTTCAATTGATTCCATAATAGAAATCATGTTTAATAGGTCTTAAATCAGTGTCACAAGTAGATGCCATGCCTATAGGATAAATCCAAGTACGACTTCTGTTGTAACAATGTTTATGTATGTTTCCATGAGTCATCATGCCTGCAAGTCTTTAAAATCAGTTTTAAAATTAGATATCATGCCTATAGGGAACAACATCAGATTTTGCCTATAGATCTAAACTAGTTTGGTTTTTAAATAAATTAATCCGGTTAACGATTAGCTCACTTCTAAATTGATTTAATTGAGTGCTTTATATTTCCTTGAAACGAGTTCTTTAAAACTGCCTCAATTTGTCATTAGACAGCATGCCTATAGGTATTAAAGAGTCCGTTTCAAAACCTGCTTTGTTTCACTATATGAAATGTAATCATCAGTATTCCGCGTGTAGGCAAACCTGTAGGGCGTTTTCAAAACTTGCAATTCTGAAACTATTTCTGTGACTTACGTTGTTCTGGTTTAACAGGCTTTTAAAAAAAATCAGTAGGCAACTAATAGGGTCATTACTTCTGAGTCTATAAAAAATATGTCTTGTCTTTTGCATATTCACATAGATATCCTTCCTTAGGATACTGTTTAATAAAAAGGCCCTTTCTTGTGCTTGAGTCGTGTTGTTTATGTGCCTTGTTTGAGGAGGAAACTTTGAGCCTCTAATTGCTCCCTTTTGTTCTTATTTGCAAAGAGTCCTAATTGTTCTTTCCTGTCGCCTTAGTATTTTCACCTTTAAAACCTTAGGGGTCTATCCAGAACCACCTATAGGTAGAGGTCCTAAATCTCTCCAGGACCATTAAGAAGGGATGGGTAACAGCACATAATAGAGATCGCTGACCAAATACTCGCTTTGAATGAACACTAAGGGGATGGGAAGGGTAGATATGGGGTATGATGACTACGCACTAATGTCACGTGTAGCCCCTCATCGAGGAGTGTTTACCGGACATTGTGGGAGGTGATCCTATAGGCTAACCAACCTAGGACTCCTCCTTTCCAAAATTCCTTCTTCTATTTTAAAACCTTTGTTTTATACAACTTGTCCAAAAGCTTTGTCTTATTATTTGAGTTATATATAAACATGCCTTAATTATTTGTTTCAAGTATTTATTTAGACAAATTTGTAAATATAAGTTCGGTCAAAACCCACAGTTGTGGACCAAGAGGGGTGCCTAACACCTTTCCCTCGAGGTTATTTCGGGCCCTTACCCTAGATCTCTGGTAATGCAAACCAATCCAAGAGTTAATCATTCGAGGTGCCCTAACGCACCGTAATCCGTTAGGTGGCGACTCTTCAAATATCCAATTCCCAAAAGGAAATGAGTTATCACACCCCATGGAATGTCAAAACCCGGACCTCTCCCCGCGAGGAGGAAGAAAAAGGGGTGCGACAGCATGGCGACTCTACTGGGATATTTTTAGGCTCTTACCATAACGAACTTGTCTTTTTTGAATCATTCCAAGCATGTTTTACCCCGATGTTGATCATAAATGTATAAATATTCGAGTACGGTGGGGATAAGGTCTAACCCTTTTGTTTTGCAGAAAATGAGGCACGAGGTCCCTAGATTCGGTATGATTAGCAACATCCCACCATTGTTGCTAGATTGGTGGGAAGACCTTTCCTCAAGTGACAAGAAACATGTGAAAAAGTACCTGGGTAACCTGCCTTCCTTGCTAGATATTGAGCCAAACAACAAATTGATCGAGGTTGCCACTTTATTCTGGGATAGTGAAAGGGCTGTATTTCGTTTCGGTGATATAAAAATGACACCACTCCTAGAAGAAATTGGAGGGCTTGCAGGGTTGACTTGGGACAGTCCCGAGCTATTGGTACCGGAAAATCATACAGGCAGGGGATTTTTGAAAATGATGGGGCTGAAGAAGAATGCCGACCTAGTGTGCTTGAAGGAAGCCTACATACCTTTCGAATACTTGTACGAGAGGTATGGCCATAGCAAGTCTTTCCGCACTTACCATGATGAGATCTCTCTCACTTCTCTAGGTCACATCCATCGCAGAGTGTTTGTATTCATTGTCTGCTTCCTAGGCCTGGTGATGTTCCCAATGAAAAAGGGAAGAATCCACACTAGGTTGGCCATGGTCGCCAAGACTTTGATGGAAGGGATTAATGGACAGATATATACATAGTCCCCATGATCATAGCAGACATCTACAGGGCCCTGGAGCGCTGTCAAAGAGGGGTCAAGCATTTCGAGGGTTGTAATTTGTTGCTACAATTATGGTTGCTGGAGCATTTTCAAAAGGGTCACTAATGCCAGGAATTTCCGCGAAGGGCTTGGAATGACAACATTGCCTTCCACCACCCTAAGCAGATGACTTACACTCCGAACAAAATTGCCCAGCCGGAGAGCGCCAAAGAATGGGCAGAGTTCTTCGACAATCTAACCGAGGAACATGTGCAGTGGATGTTTGAATGGTTCCCAACATATGAGTTTATTATTAGGTCCAGGGATGCTCCGCACTTGGTGTTGCTCGGGTTGAGAAGGATACACCCATATGTCCCTATGCAAGTTATGAGGCAAGCAGGCAGAAAACAGGTTGTACCAAGGGTTGTCAAGATGAGTCATTTCAGCGCAGATTTCCAAGATGACGATGTCCCTTACAAGTGCCAAGCTCAGCACATGTGGCACTGCAAAATCATTATGGAGAAGAATACCATTGAGCCAGATAGGTATAATGCAGGGTGCGAGCCTCTCTACCCGGCATGGTTAGAGGACTATCTGAAAGGAATGGTGACACCAGGGGCCGGTCGAGGGAACCGAATAATAGATGAGGAAGCTGAAGCTCAAGTCAAGTACAATAGGCTGCGCAAGAGGGTCCACGACTCTGAGAATGAACACCGGGAAATGCATGAGAGGAATGCGAGGTTGATCAAGGAATGGAAAGAGATGGCAATCACTTCCAACAAGAAACTGGAATATCTGGAGCGAGGAATAGTGGAGCTAGAAGGCAAAGTCATAAAGAGGGTTGAAAACTGCCAGAATGCTAAAGGAGGACATTTGGCCAGAGCTTACTTGCTACTGGGGATGCGCGAGCTGGGGGATGTATATGATGGAGTCCGGAAGATCGAATCTGGGGAAGGTACTTCTGGGACCAAATAGGCTATATTTATTTCCTTTTTCCTAAAAATGTAATAAGTCCAAGTGCCAGTAATGACTTATCTTCTTACTATCTTTTTGCGATTCGTCTATTTTTATATATTATGAAATGAAGCATTTATTGGCATTAAAAGTTCTCCAAGTTATTTGTCGCTAGGCCTACCTCGGGCACAACGAGGTTTCCAAAATAGGATACGAATTTACATTTCCGCAATATGTGTTTAAATATTGCAAACATTTCAGGATCCTCACTAACTTGTTACCTTTTCTTTTTCTTTACTTTGATTATTCCCATCCCCTTAGGTTGGTTCACTCATACTAGCCTCATCAGCGTACCACACCAAATCTAGAGGCCCTCCACCTCCTCCTCCTCCAAGCAACACAAAGGGAAAAGGAAAGACAGAGATGGACGCTTAAGTGGAATCCAAAAGGAAAATGTTGAGAACGCAGAGACTTCCGATGGCCGTAGTACTCTGGCCCTAAATGACCTGGTTTTGAGACTGGAACAAAAGATACTGGAACTACAAGGAGAACTTGAGCAGGTTCGCAACTTGGCAAACCTGTCACTTACCCTGAATGTCCCTGCCATCAACCAACAGAACACTAAGAACCCATCATCTCCTCAAAGCACACAAAACCAACACCCACAAAATCCTCCCGCACCAAATCAATACGCAACTTCACCCCAAAACATCAATTCGCTACTAACACCAACTTCGCAGCAACACCATCAACCAATTCATTACCCGCCAACCACCACTTACCACACTCCCCAAAATACACCACCACTCATTCCCGATCCCCAAAACTCTACCAATGACCATCAGTACACCCAAGTTCCTGTCACCTATCAAAGCAACCCCTTATATGTGGAAACTATACCTCATTCTACCCAACCAATCTCCTGTGCACCGGAATCCTCCGAGAAGGATTTTCTCATTAAAAACATGGCTGAAGAACTCAAGAAGTTAACAAGACGAGTTCAAGGTGTTGAAGGCGACATGGGAATAGAAGGTTTAAACTATGAAGACCTGTGCATATAGCCGGATGTGGAACTACCTGAGGGGTACAAACCTCCCAGTTCGAGATGTTCGACGGCACGGGTAATCCCAGGGTTCATCTAAGGACCTATTGCGACAAGCTTGTTGGGGTCGGGAAAGATGAAAAGATCCGGATGAAACTCTTTATGAGGAGCCTTACTGGGGACGCTTTGTCTTGGTATATCAGCCAAAATCCCAAGAAATGGGCTAATTGGGTAAGCATGGCGTCGGATTTCATGGACCGGTTCAGGTTCAACACAGAGAATGCACCGGATGTCTTTTATATTCAGAATCTTAAGAAGAAACCTATTGAGACTTTCCGCGAGTATGCTACTCGTTGGAGGTCGGAAGCAGCCAAGGTCAGGCCCTCTTTAGACGAAGAACAGATCAATAAATTCTTCGTCAGGGCACATGATCCACAATATTATGAGAGGTTGATGGTCATCGAGAATCACAAATTCTCTGATATCATCAAGCTCGGGGAAAGGATCAAGGAAGGAATCAAGAGCGGGATGGTAACGAACTTCGAGGCACTACAAGCCACAAATAAGGCACTACAATTAGGTGGCATATCGAAGAAGAGAGATGTTGGAGCAGTAATGGTGGCCCAAGGCCCAAAATCTCCACTTACTTATCAAACACCTCCCCCACATATCAAACACCTCCACCCACATATCAAACACCTCCGCCCACATACCAAGAATCACCGCCTATATATCAGCCTTCATCTCCCAGATATTCCCAACTAGCCTCTGTCCATCACACCAATATTTCCCAACCATCCTACTTCCAATCACCACCGGCTTGCCAAAACTATCCAAGACCAAGATCCAACTTCGGCCGCAAGCCGCCCAGATAATATATCGCCATTGCTGAGCCCATCGACCAACTGTATGAAAGGTTGAAAGCCGCATGCTACGTCACTCCTGTTCCCGCTGTAGCATTATAAAATCCATCCCAATGGGTCAATCCGAACAAAACTTGTGCGTACCATTCTGGTATGAAAGGGCACACCACTGCCGAGTGCCGAACATTGAAGGATAAGATCCAGTCACTCATTGACAACAAGGTCATACAAGCAAAGGAAGCTGCGCCCAATGTCCGCAACAATCCCCTCCCTAATCACAGAGCTGATGGTGTACATGTAATAGAAACAAATGAAGAATGGGACCCTGAGGGGTCGATCGGGCTTATTCGAGAAGGAGATGACTTTAAGATTGCAGACACACTTACTCCTATTATGGTTCAGACTCAGGCACCTATCGATGTTGAGGTAACTGCATCAGTTACATTCAAGGTGGAAGTAGCCCGCTCGCAGCCAACTGAGCTTCGTTTGAAGTAGAAGTGGTCACTCCTTTTACAGTGACGGTATCGACCACACCCCCATTCAATTCAAAAAAAATACCCTGGGATTATGTTGCCGAGGCTCGGCGAAAAGGGAAAGCCAAGGTAGGGGAATCTGACGCCACGCAAGGAATGACTAGAACTGGAAGAGTCTATACACCTCAACATTTGGGAGGTTCAAGTAAGGATGCCACTACTAGGCAGCCTATCATTGAGACCGGACCAGATGACTTGTGGAGGAAAGTACAGGCCAAGGAGTATTCTGTTGTTGACCATCTGAACAAAATCCATGCTCAGATATCTATCCTGTCACTATTGCAGAATTCAGAGGCACACAAGAACGCCTTGATGAAAGTACTGAGTGAGGCATATGTACCCAATAACATCACTGGTGGAGAAATGGCCAACATGGTTGGGCAAGTGTTGGAGAGCCATAAGATTATTTTCCACGAAGATGAGCTACCGCCCGAGTGTTTGAATCACAATCAAGCATTGCATATCACAGTGCAATTTCAAGACAAGTTCATTGCCAGGGTCCTGGTTGATGGAGGTTCGAGCTTAAATATTTGTCCATTGGACACCCTGAAAAGGTTGGACAAAGGTTTCTATGAAATACGGGAAGGAAACATGAATATGAAGGCTTTCGATGGTCCTAGAGGGCCACGATCGGGGAAATCAACCTTTGCTTGTAGATGGGCCAACTTGGTTCGACGTCGAGTTTTAGGTGCTCGACATACCGGCTTCATACAATCTTCTGTTGGGACGATCGTGGATCCATGCCGCTGGAGCCGTACCTTCCACACTACATCAAGCCGTGAAGTTTGAATGTAACCGCCAGGAGGTGATCATTCACGGGGATGGAAGTAACCCCATCTACACTAGTCAAACCATCCCGGCCATTGGACATAGAAGAAGGCTAGGAGGGGAAACCTACCACCACATCGAACGGGTCAATGCCTTCGAGAAGGATAAGTGGTGGAGTAACAAAACAGAAAGCATACTAGCATGGTCCGAATATGAACCCGGCAAAAGGTTGTGAAAGAACCTTCAAGGCATCACCAAACAAATACAGCTGAAAAATCATGGTACCACTTTCGGGCTCGGATACCAGTACACATGGCAAGAGTACAAGAATTGGTCGCCTCTATGGCGTGGACCATATTACCCTCTTGAGTAACCGGTGCCACGTTTGGAACAAGCTTTCCACCAGGCCGACACAATATGGGGAACTGTAGAAGAAGAAGCACTAGCTAAGCTGAAGGATTTGTTCTTGGAAGATGAGGACATGGACTGCAGTGCCATAAGTGAAGAGGAGGGAAGAAGGCCTCACCATTCATACTGTGGTGAAGGGAGTTGTTCTCAGAAACTGGACCGCCACACCATCCCGAGCCCGCCGAGTCCCTAGGTAGCTTGGCAGAATTTACTTCTATAGCCGTTCTAGGCATTTTAAGATTTCCGGTAATTTTGTTTTAAGATTTCCTTGTTTCAAAATAAATGCTCGATTCATCGAGCCAAGCTTTGTCTGAACAATTTCCTCAGTTTTAATCAAATGCATTTGTCCTTTATCATTATTCATTACTATTTTTTATACTTTTCCCTTCTACAATGTTATTATTACTTTTCCTGATGAACCAGTGACTGTGACATGTAATGAGGCAACGCAGTATGAGAATAGTGACTCAGAGGAAGAAGATGAGATACTCGAGGAAATTGTCAAGGAGGTTGAAAACTTTGAGAATAAGCCTAAGTCCAATCTGGACGAGGCAGAAGCAGTAAATTTGGGAGACGCCGAGACCGTCAAGGAGACCCGCATCAACATTCACTTGTCGCCAATAGAGAAAGAGAAGTACATTCGTTTCCTAAAAGAGTACGAGGATATTTTCGCCTGGTCATATGATGACATGACCGGTTTGAGCACTTCCATAGTGGCTCACAAGTTTCCTACTAATCCCATGTGTCCGCCAATAAAACAGAAACTCAGAAAGTTCAAACCAGGCATGAGCTTGAAAATCAAGGAGGAAGTTACCAAGCAGATCAAAGCCAAAGTTCTCAGGGTGGTCGAATATCCAACCTGGTTAGCTAACATTGTGCCAGTTCCGAAGAAAGACGGGAAGGCTAGGGTATGTTTTGACTACCGGGATTTAAACAGAGCAAGTCCCAAGGACGACTTCCCACTGCCAAATATACACATCTTGATCGATAATTGTGCCAAGCATGAACTCCAGTCCTTTGTAGATTGCTTCGCGGGTTATCACCAGAGTTGGATGGATGAAGAGGATGCAGAGAAGACAACTTTCATCACATCGTGGGGTGTATACTGTTACAAGATGATGCCCTTCGGTCTGAAGAATGCTAGGGCCACTTACATGAGAGCAATGACAACCATCTTCCATGATATGATACACAAAGAAATAGAGGTGTATGTGGATGATGTCATTATCAAATCCAAGAGGGGCGCAGATCATATAGCGGACTTGGAAAAGTTCTTCGACAGGCTAAGGAGGTACAATTTGAAACTGAACCCCGCAAAGTGTGCATTCGGGGTTCCCGCAGGAAAGTTACTGGGTTTAATCGTCAGTCGTCAAGGGATCGAGCTGGATCCATCTAAAGTCAAAACTATTCAGGAGTTACCACCGCCCAAGAATAAAAAGGATGTGATGAGCTTCCTGGGACGGCTCAACTACATCAGTCAATTCATAGCACAGTCCACAGTCATATGTGAATCCATCTTCAAGATGCTGAGGAAAGACACTGAAACAAGCTGGACGGAGGATTGTCAGAGAGCTTTTGATAAGATCAAGGAGTACCTGTCCACACCACCAGTTCTGGTCCTGCCAAAGCCAGGACGACCTTTGCTACTCTATCTATCTGTATTGGATGGAGCTTTCGGATGTGTTCTGGGACAACACGACGAGACAGGGAGAAAGGAGCAAGCTATATATTACTTGAGTAAGAAGTTCACACCTTATGAAGCACGGTACTCTCCGCTGGAACGCACTTGCTGTGCTTTGACCTAGACAACTCAGAAATTGAGGCATTACTTCTGTGCCTACACCACCTACCTCATATCCAGGATGGATCCTCTGAAGTACATATTTCAGAAACCCATGCCCACTAGGAAGTTGGCTAAATGGCAGATACTATTGAGTGAGTTTGATATCGTCTATGTAATTCAAAAGGTGGTCAAGGGACAAGCATTGGCAGATCCCCTTGCTGAAAATTCGGTGGGAGGAGAATACGAACCCTTGAAAATGTATTTTCTTGATGAAGAAGTATCATTTGTAGGAGAAGACATTACTGAAGCATATGATGGTTGGAGGATGTTCTTTGACGGAGCCACAGATTTCAAAGGAGTGCGCATTGGAGCAGTTTTGGTATCAGAAACGGGTCAGCATTATCTGGTATCTACTAAACTCAGATTCCCCTGCACCAACAACATGGCAGAATATGAAGCCTGCATACTAGGGCTCAACATGGCAGTCGACATGAACGTTCAGGAGTTGCTGGTGATCGGTGATTCAGATTTGCTTGTGCACCAGGTACAAGGAGAATGGGCTACCGAGAATTCCAAGATATTTTTATATCTACACCATGTGTAGGAATTGAGGAGGAGGTTTGCAAAGATAGAATTCCGAAATCTGCCCAGAATTCAGAATGAGTTTGCCGACGCATTGGCCACTTTGTCATCAATGATACAACATCCAGACAAGAACTACATTGATCCCATTCCGGTGAGGATCCATAATCAGCCGGCATATTGTGCCCATGTCGAGGAAGAATCGGACGGAAAATCTTGGTTCCATGACATAAAAGAATACTTATCAAAAAGAGAATACCCGGAGCATGCAAATCACACTCAGAAACGCACGCTCCGGAGATTATCAAATCACTTCATCCACAGCGGAGGGAGCCTGTACAGAAGAACTCCCGATTTGGGATTGCTAAGATGTGTCGACACAAAAGAAGCTTCTAAGCTACTTGAGGAGGTGCATGTTGGGACATGTGGTCCGCACATGTATGGTTTGGTCTTGACTAAAAAGATACCCAGGGCCGGTTACTTCTGGATGACCATGGAGATGGATTGCATTCAGTATGTCCGCAATTGCTTTCAATGTCAAGTGCATGCCGATATGATAAAAGTTCTGCCGAACGAGCTCAATGCAACAAGCTCACCTTGGCCATTCGCCGCTTGGGGGATGGATGTTATTGGTCAAATTGAGCCCACCGCTTCAAACGGACACAGGTTCATTCTGGTAGCCATTGATTACTTCACAAAATGGGTAGAAGCTCCATCTTACAAGGTTGTAACCAAGAAAGTCGTTGTAGATTTTGTCAAATATCGTATTATTTGCCGATTCGGGGTTTTTGAGTCCATTATTACTGATAATGCCGCCAATCTCAACAGTGATCTGATGAAAGCTACGTGTGAAGCTTTCAAAATCAAGCACAAGAATTCTACAGCCTACATACCTCAGATGAATGGAGACGTAGAAGCCGCTAACAAAAACATCAAGAAGATACTAAGAAAAATGGTAGAGAACCACAAATAGTGGCATGAGAAGTTACCCTTTGCTTTGTTGGGATACCGTAATACCGTTCGCACATCAACCGGGGCAACTACCTACATGTTAGTTTATGGTACCGAGGCTGTCATCCCAGCCGAGGTGGAGATTCCTTCTTTAAGAGTCATACAGGAAGCTGAACTCAGCGATGCGGAGTGGATAAAGAGTCGCTATGAACAATTGGCCCTTATCGATGGAAAGAGGATAAATGCAGTGTGTCACGGCCAACTTTATCATAACAGAATGTCCAGAGCTTTCAACAAAAGAGTCAAACCAAGAGAGTTCGTGCCAGGGCAGCTGGTATTGAAGAAAATCTTCCCACATCAAGATGAAGCCAAAGGGAAATTCTCTCCCAACTGGCAAGGTCCGTACATGGTTCATAGGGTGCTGACAGGAGGAGTACTCATACTTGCAGAAATAGACGGAGAAGTCCGGCCAAAACCGATCAATTCAGACGCAGTGAAGAGATACCATGCTTAGATTATTTACATTTCCTCATTCGATATAATTGAACTACGCTTGACCTGATTCCCGTTTAAGAGGGGATACGTAGGCAGCCTTATGGGTTTGCTCATATCATAGTAAAATTTTCATATTCCCCCAAGAGTAGAAACTGGGGCAGAATTTTGAGGAGGGCCCTCAAAATTCCGGAGCAAGTCCAGCCAACTCCATCACATGCCAGGAAGTCCGTAATCAGTCAAGAACTGGGGCAGAATTTTGAGAAGGATTCTCAAAATTCAGGAGAAGGTTCAGCAGGGTCCGTCATCCGCAAACAGTTAAAATCATCTACCAAACTGGAGCAGAATTTTGAGGAAGACCCTCAAAATTCCGATATGAGATAGTTGCAATGCCTTCGAAACGTGTTACAGTCACTAGTTCATCTAAATATATCAATATATTTCTAAAATAACTCTATTTTTATCAACAATTGCATACTTTTCGAAAAACTCTATTTCCATAGCAGTCAGGTGTTACCTAGGTGGACTCGAAGGGGCTTTCAGAATGGAGCGGAGTAAGGCCAGCAAGCGAAGCACGGACCAACCTCCCCCTCACAGAACTTACAATCTTTCTTTGAACGCAGGCACATCTGACATAATGATAACATCCGCAAATATATGCACGCAGCAAGATTACTATCGATCAGGCCACTAGACATCGGATATACATCTCCAGCTAAGACATATGCTACTCTTACTTACTGATTGCTCACTACATGAGGCTAATCATTGCCTCTATATTTGCATGAGTCTAATCCTTGACTCCATGAGGCTAATCCTTGCCTCTATATTTGCATGAGTCTAATCCTTTACTCCATACTTGCATGAGGCTAATCCTTGCCTCCCTACTTTCATGAGTCTAATCCTTGACTCCATGAGGCTAATCCTTGACTTTATACTTGCATGAGTCTAATCCTTGACTCCATACCTACATGAGGCTAATCCCTGCCTCCCTACTTGCATAAGTCCAATCCTTGACTCCATACTTGCACGAGGCTAATCCCTGCCTCCTTACTTGCATGCGTCTAATCCTTGACTCCATACTACATGAGGCTAATCCCTGCCTCCCCATTTGCACGAGTCCAATCCTGACTCCATGAGGCTAATCCTTGCCTCCCCATTTGCATGAGTCTAATCCCCGACTCCATGCTGGCATGAGTCTAATCCCTAACTCCACATGTGCATAAGGCTAATACTTGCCTCCACATTTGCATGAGGCTAATCCTTGCCTCCCCATCCGCATGGGACTAAGCTTTGTCCCTCTAACACATATATTTCTCTATTGCTAGTACTATCTATTTGCTTTTCAATCGGGCTAAGCTCTGTACTCCATTTCACTAAGCCTTGTCTTTTAACATCATATTATTGCATATCATGGGCTGAAATATCGCCAATCTATCCGAATGCGTCATAGTTTAAAGGCAACATCCTCATAGCCAGAAGATATCATGCCATGGCCTGATGATCTCTCAAACTTGCATATCATTATTCAAAGGCGTCATGGTTTGGAGGCACCATTGTCATGGCCTGAGAACACCATTTCATGGCCTGCGAATCCCTCAATAAACAATTCATGGCCTAGGACGTCATGGTCCAAGGACGTCATCTTTAATCATCTGAAGACAACCTTCATGGTCCAAAGGGAATTTGCATCATGTTTAAATTTTCGGAAATACATGTTTGTAGCATATTTTATCTGCAGGTACCAAGCAAGTAACCGCTATCCCAGTCAGAGCAATCTCGCTCCAGTTCCCTCAACTGTCCTAATCTTTAACCGCTCACCATAATCGCTTGCGCATCGTGTGTCCGTTCTTGCAGTAATTTCATCGACATACTCCGCGGGTGAATCTAGAACTACACATGGCCTAATTCCTGTAAAACCAGGGATATATAGGAAACTCGAAGATCGAAGTTCGGCCTCTGTCTTTCAAAGCATCCCGTCCGGTCAAAATTGGCCATCATTTCTTTACCCGAAAACTCTTTCATCCTTCCCGGGTAAAGAGGGGCAGCTATTGATACCCTTTCTTTCCCTATATTTTTGTATATGCATAAATACCTTCAAAATAGCATATATATGCATATATAAGCATGCCCAAAGTTTTTATTATTTTTTCCATAATTTTAAAAATTTAAATTGATTTATTTCCTCTCCTTTTACTCATAAAAACCCCCAATAATTACCCTCAAATTATTGGTGGGGTGATTAAGTCATTTAATTTCTATATTTATTCCAAAATACGGCTAAAATATTTTTTGTGCATTTTTTATAATTGCATTTTGTATTTTAAAGCTAAATTGCATATAATTGCAATATTAGCCTTATTAGTGTATAATTATATTTATATGCGTAAAATTGGTCTCCTATATTTTTAAAATATTAAATATATATTTTAAATTATTTTGGTACATAAAATTATGTTCCAGAAATTATTTATTATTTATTATAAATTATATGGGGAAAATTGGCTATTTAAAATATAGCCAGATTTACATTTCAATTTCAGCCCAAATTAAACCCAACCCCAGCCCAATTTCATATTAAACTACCCGACCCAAACCCTGAACCCACCTACCCGACCCAGCACCAATTAAATCCCGGCCGTTGATCTCTCAGATCAACGACCCATATTAATCCCTTCCTTTTTTTAATTCCAACGACCCCCTAACCCTATCTCATTTTCCAAATTCCGCAGCCTATGTATTCTCTCATCTCTCAACCACTTAACCTAACCCTAGCTCCTCTCAACTGCGGACCTTCCTACACCGGTCTTCTCCGGTGATCTCCCTTCAACTCCTAAGCCTCCAATGGCTCCTCTATTGCCATGCTCACCTTCTCTGAGGCCTTCAAGGGCCCTGGGCCACGCCGACTTGCATCTAGGGTTTGCCATCTGGTATGTTCTTGGCTACTTCAGTATGATTTCAAGAAAAATCATGTTGTACCTGTTACGATCCTTGAGATTTTAGACAGGTTCTTTCATCTCTTCTTAGGTTTCTTCTGAAAACCCTAATTTTTTCTCACATCTCCTAGATCTGTACGATTTTAAACGATTTATGTCTGTTTCTTTGATGTTTTACACTATCCTAGTAACTCTTTACAATAGTCATCGATTTCAAAGTGTTTTCACCTTCTTCTCAAATTAGGGTTTTCTGAACTTCTTCTAAAACTTTTTTCAAATCGATTCTTTATATTTAGACTTCTATATCTTGCATATTTCGACTGATTCTATGATTTTACTACCTCTTCAACTTGGCTATGTTGAAAACCCTAATTTCTTAGTTCTAATCTTGGGTTTCTGAGTTTTTGTTTTGATAACGTGTTCAGTTAATCTATATTTTCTGTGATTCTATGATTTTACCCTATGATTGCTTATTAAGGTTCCTAATTATGGCTATCCCTGCCTATTGTGTGATTTTACCCTATTTTGTTCACCAATGTTTCTGATTCTTCACTTCTCCTGCATGTATCATGCTTATTCTACTAATTCGGACTATGCTCTACATGAATCCAATTTATATATGATTTTTGTCCTACTCGACCTCTTAGAGTTCTGGTTTTTGCTTACTGTGTGCTTGTTCTTATAAAGTTTTGCTAAATCAGTGCTATTTTCTACTGAATCCTTGAATCTTTGTGATAGATCTTTCACTGATTTCGCATGATATCTCTACTAATTTTTAACCTTGTAAAATGTATTCTAACCTTATTCTACGGTCAATTATGTTATTAATTGATTTCTTAAGTCTTTCCTTGATTAAAATATGTTGAACTTAGCCTCTATTACATGTGTGTACTTTTACTATGCAGAAAATATTTCCTTATTTGTTATGCTCAGCCTTATACGATTTCCTTCCTTATTTGCCACATGTTTATTACCGTTTGAAGTTGACTCCTCAATTAAAGGAGTACTTACCATGATTTCGTGACTGATTGATTCTGAGTCCCCATAATTACTGATGAACTTTGATCTTTACCTTATTTGATACCTGCTTTCAAACTATATATGCACTCTTTCATTAACACAACACACGAACACTCTTTGTTCAAAACCTCTCTCTCTCTCTCTCACACACTTAAGCTTTCTGCTCTCTCTCTTTTGTGCTACTTTCTACTATTCTGAGTTAGCCGACTGCAAGCCAAGGCTAACTATTGTATTCTCCTGCTCCTTCACTTTTGTTTACCGTCTTCATTACTGGTATGTTCTAATTTCAGTTTATGTTCCAAAAACAATATGGTTCTTTTATTGCTTCAATTCATCTTGTTTCTAGTTTGCTTTTACTTATGGTTTTGCTGTGAAACCTGCAGTTAATATGCTTGCATGATTAACATGACATAAACTCCCCTTCCTTAGAATCAGTATGAGCATGTTACCCCCCCCCCCCCCCCCCTAAATAGTCTGCACTCCTAACTTGTATAAATCTGGAATTGATTCTTAAATCATGTTGTCTATACTGAACCCCCTTAAGAATTGCTGGTTCTGTGACTATTTCTGATCAGTTGTATTTGGGCATGTCTGTACCAATTTCTAAGACCTTTGCTTGTTATGTGTTTACAATCATGTGTTCCATATATCCCCAAATCCCTGACCCTTGTTTGTGAATACTGAACCTGCTTTGGTTCTGTGATTCCTGGTTGTGTATGAACCTCTCTTAAGGGTGTTGTGTTTGGACTTTTGTTTACTACTCCACTCTCTTTTCAAACCGTCTCTGTTGTTTTACTAATTTATTTCAAACAAACTTCCCATTAATACAGTTTTCCCATTATAACCTTTCAACTTGTGTCAAGCACTTTTACTCTAATCCTAAGTCAATAAGTTCTGCCCCCTCCAGTATGTGTACTGCCTTGGGCTTCTCTTGAGAACCCTCTTAACTCTGACATACTGAGGCTGGCCCTTCCACACTGCACTTATTCAATTTTGGTTACTAAGTCTAGGTGTAAGCATTTCCCGGGATCCTTGAGATCCTTAGGGAACTTTGATGCACCTAGACTATGACTTTGTCTATGGAGTTAAGGCATTTGAGGCTATTGGAGGCTTTGAAAATCTAGGCCTACCTGTAGGCTCCCTATAGAATAACTTCTTATTTTCTTATTTACTTATGTAATTCATTCATATGGTCTGTAATAACTTGTAAACGAATATTGGGGTAATTAGTGAAAAGGGTGGGTAGTTACATGTCTGTGGGATAATACAGGTAGAAATCATGCCTATAGGACTTTACAATTTGTTGTGTTTGCCTTTATAAGTAGAAACCATGCCTATAGGACTTCACATTTTTATATGATTGTCTTACCAAATAGAAAACATGCCTATATGACTTTTACATCATGTCAGGTTTGTCTCACCATGTTAGATATCATGCCCATAGTTTTTAATTGATTCCATAATAGAAATCATGTTTAATAGGTCTTTAATCGGTGTCACAAGTAGATGCCATGCCTATAGGATATAATCCAAGTTCGACTTCTGTTATTACAAGTGTTTATGTATGTTTCCATGAGTCATCATGCCTGCAAATCTTTAAAGTCAGTTTTAAAATTAGATATCATGCCTATAGGGAACAACATCAGATTTGCCTATAGATTTAAACTAGTTTGGTTTTTAAATAAATTAATCCAGTTAACGATTAGCTCACTTCTAAATTGATTTAATTGAGTGGTTTATATTTTCTTGAAACGACTTCTTTAAAACTGCCTCAATTTGTCATTAGACAGCATGCCTATAGGTATTAAAGAGTCCGTTTCAAAATCTGTTTTGTTTCACTATATAAAATGTAATCATCAGTATTCCGCGTATAGGCAAACCTGTAGGGCGTTTTCAAAACTTGCAATTTTGAAATTGTTTTTGTGACTTACGTTGTTATGGTTTAACAGGCTTTTAAAAAAAATCACTAGGCAACTGATAGGGTCATTACTTCTGAGTCTATAAAAAAAATGTCTTGTCTTTTGCATATTCACATAGACATCCTGCTTTAGGATACTGTTTAATAAAAAGGCCCTTACTTGTGCTTGAGTCGTGCTGTTTATGTGCCTTGTTTGAGGAGGAAAGTTTGAGCCTCTAATTGCTCCCTTTTGTTCTTACTTGCAATGAGTCCTAATTGTTATTTCCTGTCGCCTTAGTATTTTCACCATTAAAACCTTAGGGGTCTGTCTAGAACCACATATAGGTAGAGGTCCTAAATCCCTCTAGGACCATTAAGAAGGGACGAGTAACAGCACGCAATAGAGATCGCTGACCAAACACTCGCTTTGAATGACCACTAAGGGGATGGGAAGGATAGATATGGGATATGATGACTACGCGCTAATGTCACGTGTAGCCACTCATCGAGGAGTGTTTACCGGACATTGTGTGGGGTGATCCTATAGGCTAATCAACCTAGGACTCCTCCTTTCCAAAATTCGTTCTTCTATTTTAAAACATTTGTTTTATACAACTTGTCCAAAACCTTTGTCTTATGTCACGACCCCGGTTCGCCCTCCGTGAACCATCGTGACGGCACCTAGTCTCTACGACTAGGTAAGCCTAAATTGCGGAAGAAAAACCAAATTTGTGGAAATAAAACAATTTAAAACAGAAATAAAGTAATAAACAACGTCTAAAAGAGCCACTTGGTATACACAATATTTAACTCTCAAAACCAATACATATTCCCAAGACCCGGAAACCCACGAATCACAAGCTAAGGATACTACATAGCTTTATCTCCAGAATGTCTAACAAAGAACAGAAATACAAAAAGGCTAATACTTAAAAGCGAGAATAGAAAGGGACTCCTCGGTCTGCGGGCACGGCAGATATACCTCGAGTCGATAGAGCAATCGTCTCGCCTCAAAGGTGATAGTACTAAGTCGCGGTACCTGGATCTGCACATGAAAAACATGCGCAGAAAGGGCATGAGTACACTACAGCGGTATTCAGTAAGTGCCAAGCCTAACCTCGGTCGGGTAGCGACGAGGAAGGTCAGGGCCCTAATGAGGTTAAATAAAAGATAAAGTTTGACACTGTAGAATAGAGCAGTAAAAATAAGTACGACAGTAAAAGTAACACAGGATATAAAGGACAACAACAACTATACCGAGGCAAAGTAAACACTGAAGGAGTATACAGCTCAGCACCAATTAATAACAATCGGGGATCTCCCAGGATACCATCCTATAGTCCCTAATATACATAAGCAATAGGTCTCTCGGGATACCGTCCCGTAGTCCAACTCGTGGTACGCCGGGATCTACCGGAATCCCATTCAGTAGTCATAAATATAAATACCAGTACTGGTGGAATCTACCGGGTGCATTCCAATAGTTCCATATAACAGTGCAGGGGGATCTACCGGAATCCCACATCCGTAGTCCCAAATGTAAACAGACAAAAGGGAGCTACCGGAATCTCACATCCGTAGTCCCAATGTAAATACACAGCAACAACAGGAGAAATACTTAGAAATGTCAAACTTCATATTAAGGCAAACAAATAGTCTAGACTAGCATGCTGCACAGAATTCAGGTGAAGCAGTTTGAACAAATAAGGCAATTGAATCACTTAGACATGCTTTCCTAAGCTAATAACAGGCTTAATAGTGCAAGTAATAAAACAGGAAAGAAAACATACTAGTAATTACTTAATGAAAAACCGGATTTCCAACAATTAGCACAAGTACGCACTCGTCACCTCACGTACAAGGCATCTCAATTACCAATTATACCAAATCCTAAGGGGAAAGTCCCCCACACAAGGTTAGGCAAGCCACTTACCTCGAACCAACTCAAATCAACCCGAAAATACGCTTTTGCCATGAGTTCTCGACTCCAAATGGCCCAAATCTATTCAATTCAATTTCATAATGTAAATAACACTTCAAGTAACTAATTCTACAAAGAAATTCTAAGCCAATACGCGGAATTAGGTAAAATGACCAAAATGCCCCTCAGGCCCACATCTCGAAATCAGGCAAAATTTACATTTTCGGAATCCTCATACTCTCACGAGTCTATACATAACAAAAACACTAAAATCGGAGTTCAATTGACCCCTCAAATGCCCCTTTTAAGGTCTCTTAATCTCAAGCCCTAATTACCCATTTTTCCCAAATGTTTTACCACTAATTAGGTCTTTAATCACATATAAACGAGTTATGAAGTCAAAAATGTTACCTCCAAATGATTCCCCTTGAATCCCTCTTCAATCCTCTTCAAAAAGCTTCAAAATGTCCCAAAAATGGAGGAACTTAGGCTCAAAATCGCGGAATATGCCTTTTAAATCATTCTGCCCAGGCATTCTAATACTTCTTCGCGAACGCGGTCAAAGCCTCGCGTTCGCGAAGCACAAATTGACGTTGACCACTTTTCCTTCTTCGCGAACTCGTCCCATTCTTCGCGAACGCGAAGGCTCAGCTTCCCAGCCCATCGCAAACGCGGTTCCCTTCTCGCGAACGCGTAGCTCAAAGACCCCCAGCCCTTCGCGAATGCGGGACCTACCTTGTGAACGCGAAGGCCAAACCTTCAGCTCCACATCCTAACCCTTCGTGAATGCGAGGTTCGACTCGCGAACACGAAGAACAACTGGTCTGCAACACACACAGCAGTTTTCTACAACTTCAAACATTATGAAATGGTCCGATTGACCACCCAAAACTCACCTGAGGCCCCCGGGACCTCAACCAAACATAAAAACATATCCCATAACCTTATTCAAACTTGTTCCAACCTTCGGAACGCTCAAAACACCAAATTCGCATCGGATTCAAGACTAAGAATTCCAAAATCTTCTAAATTACGCTTTTGATCAAAAACCCAACCAAACCACATCCGAATGACCTGAAATCATGCACACACATCCCAAATGACACAACGGAACTACTGCAACTCTCGGAATTCCATTCCGACCCCTATATCAAAATCTCACCTATCAACCGAAAAACGCCAAAATTCCAATTTCGCCAATTCAAGCCTAAATCTACTACAGACCTCCAAAACACATTCTGATCACGCTCCTAAGTCCCAAATCACCCAACGAAGCTAACGGAACCATCTGAATTCCATTCCGAGGTCGTCTTCACACTGTTCCGACTACAACCAAATTTCCAACACTTAAGCTCTCATTTAGGGAATAAGTGTCCCAAAACTCTCTGAAACTCAAAACCGAACACCCCGGCAAATCAAAATAGCAGAAATAAACACGGGAAAAGCAGTTAATAGGGGATCGGGGCATAAATTCTTAAGACGACCGGCCGGGTCATCACATCCTCCTACACTTAAACATTCGTTCGTCCTCGAACGAGCATAGAGACATACCTGAAGTAGTGAAAAGATGAGGGTAACGGCTGCGCATATCCTGCTCGGTCTCCCAGGTCGCCTCCTCGACCGGCTGACCCCGCCACTGAACCTTCACTGATGCAATGTTCTTTGACCTCACTTTCTAATTTTCCTGTCCAATATTGCCACTGGCTCCTCAACATAGGATAGATCCTTGTCCAACTGGACTGAACTGAAATCTAACACGTGCGACAGATCACCGTGATACCTCCGGAGCATCGAAACATGAAATATCGGATGAACTCCTGCCAAGCTGGGAGGTAAGGCAAGCTCATAAGCAACCTCCCCAACACGCCTCAATATCTCAAAGGGCCAATAAACCTCAGACTCAACTTTCCCTTCTTCCCAAATCTCATAACGCCCTTCATAGGCGAAACCCGAAGCAGAACCTGCTCTCCAACCATGTGGGAAACATCACGAACCTTTCGGTCCGCATAGCTCTTCTGTCTAGACTGGGCTGTACGGAGTCTATCCTGAATCACCTTAACCTTCTCCAAAGCATCCTGAACTAAGTCTGTGCCCAATAATCTAGCCTCACCCGGCTCGAACCAACCCACCGGAGATCTACACCGCCTACCATATAAAGCCTCATACGGCGCTATCTGAATGCTGGAATGATAACTGTTGTTGTATGCAAACTCCGCCAATGGCAAGAACTGATCCCAAGACCCTCCAAACTCGATCACACACGGACGGAGCATATCCTAAATAATCTGAATAGTGTGCTCGTACTGTCCGTCCGTCTGAGGGTGAAATGATGTACTCAACTCCACCTGAGTACCCAACTCATGCTGAACGGCCCTCCAGAACCGTGATGTGAACTGAGTACCTCTATCCGAAATGATGGAAACTGGAATACCATGCAAACGAACAATCTCCTGGATATAGATCTCCGCCAACCGCTGCGAAGAATAAGTAGTACACACAGGAATAAAATGAGCGGACTTGGTCAGCCGATCCACAATCACCCAAATAGCATCGAACTTTCTCAAAGTCCGCGGGAGCCCAAATACAAAGTCCATGGTGATCCGCTCCTACTTCCACTCCGGAATCTCTATCTGCTGAAGCAACCCACCCGGTCTCTGGTGCTCATACTTCACCTACTGACAGTTGAGGCACCGAGCTACAAACCCAACTATATCTTTCTTCATCCGCCTCCACCAATAGTGTTGCCTCAAATCCTGGTACATCTTCGCGGCACCCGGATGGATGGAATACCGCGAACTGTGGTCCTGCTCTAGAATAAAGTCCCAAAGCCCATCAATATTGGGTACACAGACCCGACCCTGCATCCTGAATACTCCGTCCTCGCCAATGGTCACATCTCTGGCATCACCATGCTGAACCTTGTCCTTGAGGACAAGCAAATGAGGGTCATCAAACTGACGCTCCCTAATATGATCAAATAAGAAAGACCGAGAAACCACGCAAGCTAGAACTCGACTGGGCTCCGAAAGATCCAATCTCACAAACTGGCTGGCTAAGGCCTGAACATCCATCGCCATAGGCCTCTCTGATGCTGGTAGATAAGCCAAACTCTCTAAACTCTCTGCCCGGCGACTCAAAGCATCGGCCACCACATTGTCCTTGCCCGGGTGATACAGAATAGTGATATCATAGTCCTTCAGCAACTCTAACCACCTCCTCTGGCACAAATTTAGATCCTTTTGCTTGAACAGGTGCTGCAAGCTCCGATGGTCAGTATAAATCTCACAAGGCACACTGTATAAATAATGGCGCCAAATCTTCAGGGCGTGAACAATGGCAACTAACTCAAGGTCGTGGACCGGGTAATTCTTCTCGTGCACCTTCAACTGTCTGGACGTGTAGCCAATCACCCTACCGTCCTGCATCAAAACTGCTTCAAGGCCAATCCTCGAGGCATCACTACAGACAGTGTAAGACCCTAAACCCGTAGGTAATATCAAAACTGGGGCGGTAGTCAAAGCTGTCTTGAGCTTCTGAAAGCTCGCCTCATATTCTTCCGTCCACTGGAACGGAGCACCCTTCTGGGTCAGTCTGGTCATAGGGGCCGCAATCGAAGAAAACCCCTCCACAAAACAACGGTAGTAACCCGCCAAATCGAGAAAACTGCGGATCTCTGTAGCTGAGGATGGTCTGGGCCAACTCTACACTGCCTCTACCTTCTTCGGATCCACCTGAATACCCTCACTCGATACCACGTGGCCTAAGAATGCCACGGAATCCAACCAAAACTCACATTTTGAGAACTTTGCATATAACTTCTTTTCCCTCAGAGTCTGAAGCACTATCCTCTGGTTCTGCTCGTGATCTTCCCGACTCCAGGAATACACCAGAATGTCATCAATAAAGACAATGACAAATGAGTCAAGATAAGGCCGGAATACACTGTGCATCAAATGCATAAAGGCTGCTGGGGCATTGGTCAGCCCAAATGACATAACAAGGAACTCGTAATGACCATACCGAGTCATGAAAGTAGTCTTCGGGATATCTGGCTCCCGAATCTTCAACTGATGGTAACATGAGCGCAAGTCAATCTTAGAAAACACTCCTACGCCCTGAAGCTGGTCAAACAGATCATCAATACGAGGCAAAGGATAAATGTTCTTCACTGTAACCTTGTTCAACTGGCAATAATCAATACACACATACACATAGAACCATCCTTTTTCTTCACAAACAAGACAGGAGCACCCCAAGGTGATACACTGGGTCGAATAAAGCCCTTATCAAGCAATTCCTGTAACTGATCCTTCAACTCTTTCAACTCAGGAGGAGCTATACGATACGGAGGAATAGAAATGGGCTGAGGGCCCGGCAACAGATCAATGCCAAAATCAATATCTCTATCAGGCGGCATGCCTGGAAGATCAGTTGGAAACACATCGGAAAAGTCCCGTACTACTGGAACTGAATCAACTGAAGGGGTATCAATACTGACATCTCTCACATAGGCTAAATACGCGTCACACCTCTTCTCAACCATACGTTGAGCTTTAAGGAAAGAAATAATTCTACTGGGAATGTGATCAAAGGTACCCCTCCACTCAACACGCGGCATACCTGGCATAGCCAGCATCACAGTGACAATCAAGAATAGCATAATGGGGAGAAAACCAGTCCATGCCCAGGATAATATCAAAATCGACCATGCTGAGCAACAATAAATCGTATCTGGTCTCAAAACCACTAAGAGCAACTAAACACGAACGATAAATGCGGTCCACAACAAGAGAATCTCCCACATGAAACAGGGGAACTCAAAGAATCCCGAGGAACACCCAAGTACGGAGCAAAATAAGAAGACACATAAGAGTAAGTGGAGCCTAGATCGAATAGAATCGATGCATCTCTATGACAAACCAATATAATACCTGTGATGACAGAATTAGAGGCAACAGCCTCGGTACGGGCAGGAAGGGCATAGTATCGGGCCTGGCCTCTCCCTCTAGGGCGACCTCTACCTCCCCGACCTCCACCTCTAGCTGGCTGAGCAGGTGGGGTGGCAACTGGAGCTGTAACCATAGCCTGAGAACTCTACAGGGCACGATGTGGATGAGAAGTCTGTGGAGGTTCACCCCTCCTAAGTCCGGGCAATTCCTTACCATGTGGCGTGTGTCACCATACTCAAAACAAGCTCTGGAAGGACGTGGTGGCTATGACTGGCTCGGGCCAGGTCTGCTGGACTGACCTCTGAAAGCACCCCACGCAGGAGGCGCGCTAGAAATCGGAGGTGCATAATAAGGCTTTTGAGGCCTAGGAGGAGCTGAAGCACTACTGGCTGCTGGAAGAGTTGAATGAACAGGGCGACTCATATAACCCCTACCATGACGACCTGGCGCTGGGGTACGGGCACCAGAGAAATGGCCTGACTCTTGAGATCTCTTGGCCTCCCTCTCCTCTCTCTCCCTAGCATGCATACCCTCAATCCTCCTAGCAATGCTCACCACCTGCTGATAAGGAATATCCATATCCAACTCGCGAGCCATGCTAGACCTGATGCTCGGAATAAGCCCCTCAATAAACCGGCGAACCCTCTCGCGAACAGCAGAAACCAAGGCTGGTGCATGTCTAACCAAGCTAGTGTAACGGACAGCATACTATGAGACAGTCATAGCACCCTGGCGCAAATGCTCAAACTCGGCGCGCCATGCATCTCTGAGGCTCTGAGAAACAAACTCTCTCAGGAATATATCTGAAAACTGGTCCAAGTCAGCGAAGCAGCCTCGTCCGAACTGTCTAACTTATAGGTGCGCCACCACTCATAGGCGGCTCCTCGAAGCTAGAAAGTAGTGAAGGAAACCTCGCTCGATCCTGATATACCCATGGTACGGAGAATACGGTAGCACTCCTCCAGAAATCCCAAGGCATCCTATGATGCTAACACACTGAATACAGGAGGATCATACTTCTTAAACCTCTCAAGTCTCCGCTGCTCATCCTCTGAAGCTGCTACCCTATCCTCGGGATGGCCTGGGGCTACAGGCTGCACAGGAATAATCTCTGGGACCTGATCAACATGCATTCGCTGCTCAGGAGTGCGGGCGGCGGGAGTCTGTGCTCCTCCCCCGGCCTGGGATGTAGCTGCAGCAAGGGGAAGCAACCCTGCCTGAGCCAAAGTGGTGTACATGCTCATGAACTGTGCCAGAGTCTCCTGAAGTGCTGGCGTGGTAGTAGCAGTAGGCGTGTCAGGTGCTTGGACTCCGACTGGCACTACTGGTGGCTCCTTGGTGGAAGCTCGCGCAGGTGCTCTGGCTGCACCACATGCGCTTCCTCAGCCTCTACCCCGGCCCCGGCCTCTGACGGCTGTAGTAGGGGGCGCGGGTGCCTGATCATCTCGGGTAGCATGTGTCCTCACCATTAGTGAGAGAATAGAAGACAAGTTTAGAATTGTGATATCAAAATCTCGAACGACAAGGAAATCAAATGAAGTGGAATTTTTTTCCCTAACAGTTACATAACCTCTCGTAGATAAGTACAGACGTCTCCGTACCGATCAGCAAGACTCTAATAAATCGGCTTGTGATTCATGACTCCTATGAACCTAGAGCTCTGATACCAACTTCTCACGACCCTAGTTCGCCCTCCGTGAACCATCATGACGACACCTAGTCTCTACGACTAGGTAAGCCTAAATTGTGAAAGAAAAAACAAATTTGCGGAAATAAAACAATTTAAAATAGAAATAAAGTAATAAACAGCGTTTAAAAGTGCCGATCGGCATACATAATATTTAACTCTCAAAACCAATACATATTCCCAAGACCCGGAAACCAACGAATCACAAGCTAAGGATACTACATAGCTCTATCTCCAGAATGTCTAACAAAGAACAGAAATACAAAAAGGCTAATACTTAAAAGCGAGAATAGAAAGGGACTCCTCGGTCTGCGGACGCGGCTGAAATACCTCGAAGTCGATAGAGCAATTGCCTCGCCTCAAAGGTGATAGAACTGAGTCGCGGTACCTGGATCAGCACATGAAAAACATGCGCAGAAAGGGCATGAGTACATCACAGCGGTATTCCGTAAGTGCCAAGCCTAACCTCGGCCGGGTGGTGACGAGGAAGGTCAGGGCCCTACTGAGGTTAAATAAAAGATAAAGTTCGACACTGTAGAGTAGAGCAGTATAAATAAGTACGGCAGTAAAAGTAACACAGGATATAAAGGACAGCAACAACTATACCGAGGCAAAGTAAACACCGAATGAGTATACAGCTCAGCACCAATTAATAACAATCGGGTATCTCCCAGGATACCGTCCTGTAGTCCCTAATATACATAGCCAATAGGTCTCTCGGGATACCGTCCCGTTGTCCAACTCGTGGTACGCGGGGATCTACCAGAATCCCGTTCCGTAGTCCCAAATATAAATACCCAGTATTGGGGAAATCTATCGCGTGCATTCTCGTAGTTCCATATAACTGTGCAGGGGGATCTAGCGGAATCCCACATCCGTAGTCCCAAATGTAAACAGACAAGGGGGAGCTACCAGAATCCCACATCCGTAGTCCTAATATAAATACACAGCAGCAACAAGAGAAATACTCAGAAATGTCAAACTTCATATTAAGGAAAATAAATAGTCTAGCCTAGCATGCTGCACAGAATTCAGGTAAAGCAGTTTGAACAAATAAGGCAATTGAGTCACTTAGACATGCTTTACTAAGCTAACAACAGGCTTAATAGTGCAAGTAATAAAAAAGGAAAGAAAACATACTAGTAATTACTTAATGAAAAACCGAATTTCCAACAATTAGCACAAGTACGCACTCGTCACCTCACGTACAAGGCATCTCAACTACCAATTATACCAAATCCTAAAGGGAAAGTCCCCCACACAAGTTTAGGCAAGCCACTTACCTCGAACCAGCTCAAATCAACCCAAAACCACGCTCTTGCCACGAGTACTCGACTCCCAATGGCCCAAATCTATTCAATTCAATTTCATAATGTAAATAACACTTCAAGTAACTGATACTACAAAGAAATTCTAAGCTAATACGCGAAATTAGGTAAAATGACCAAAATTCCCCTCAGGACCACGTCTCGAAATCGGGAGAAATTTACATTTTCGGAATTCTCATACTCTCACGAGTCTATACATAACAAAAACACTGAAATCGGAGTTCAATTGACCCCTCAAATACCCCTTTTAAGGTCTCTTAATCTCAAGCCCTAATTACCAAGTTTTCCCGAATTTTTCACCACTTATTAGGTCTTTATCACATATAAACGAGTTATGAAGTCAAAAAAATTACCTCCAAGTGATTCCCCTTGAATCCCTCTTCAATCCTCTTCAAAAAGCTTCAAAATTGCCCAAAAATGGAGGAACTTAGGCTCAAAATCGCGGAATAGGCCTTTTAAATCATTCTGCCCGGGCATTCTAATCCTTCTTCGCGAACGCGGTCAAAACCTCGCGTTCGCAAAGCAAAAATTGAAGTTGACCACTTTTCCTTCTCCACGAACGCGTCCCCTTCTTCGCGAATGCGAAGGCTCAGCTTCCCAGCCCATCGCAAACGCGGTTCCCTTCTTGCGAACGCGTAGCTCAAAGACCCCAGCCCTTCGCGGACGCGGGACCTACCTCGCAAACGCGTAGGCAAAACCTTCAGCTCCACATCCTAACCCTTCGCGAACGCGAGGTTCCACTCGCGAACACGAAGAACAACTGGTCTGCAACACACACAGCAGTTTTCTACAACTTCAAACATCATGAAATGGTCCGATTGACCACCTGAAACTCACCCGAGGCCCCCAGGACCTCAACCAAACATAATAACTTATCCCATAACCTCATTCAAACTTGTTCCAACCTTCGGAACGCTCAAAACAACATCAAAACACCAAATTCGCATCGGATTCAAGCCTAAGAATTCCAAAATCTTCTAAATTACGTTTTTGATCAAAAATCCAACCAAACCACATCCGAATGACCTGAAATTTTGCGCACACATCCCAAATGATACAACGGAACTACTGCAACTCTAGGAATTCCATTCCGACCCCTATATCAAAATCTCACCTATCAACCGAAAAACGCCAAAATTCCAATTTCGCCAATTCAAGCATAAATCTACTACAGACCTCCAAAACACATTCTGATCACACTCCTAAGTCCCAAATCACTCAACGGAGCTAACGGAACCATCTGAATTCCATTCCGAGGTCGTCTTCACACTGTTCCGACTACGGTCAAATTTCCAACACTTAAGCTCTCATTTAAGGAATAAGTGTCCCAAAACTCTCCGAAACTCAAAATCGAACACCCCGGCAAATCAAAATAGCAGAAATAAACACGGGAAAAGCAGTTAATAGGGGATCGGGGCATAAATTCTTAAGACGGCCGGCCGGGTCGTCACATCTTATTATTTGAGTTATATATAAACATGCCTTAATTATTTGTTTCAAGTATTTATTTGGACTAATTCGTAAATATAAGTTCGGCCTGGACCCTCAGTTGTGGACCAAGAGGGGTGCCCAACACCTTCCCCCGAGGTTATTTCGAGCCCTTACCCTAGATCTCTGGTAATGCAAGCCAATCCAAGAGTTAATCACTCTAGGTGCCCTAACGCACCGTTATTCGTTAGGTGGCGACTCTTCAAATACTCAATTCCCAAAAGAAAATGAGTTATCACACCCAATGGAATGTCGAAACCCGGACCTCTCCCCGCGCGAAGGGAAAAAAGGGGGCGCGACAATAACAATAGGCAAGCAAGAGATATCACAGTGCAATCATTTCTGGACATCCATCACAAAAGGACGACTATCAACNATCTTCAACTTGATATTCCCTTTTCTATAGTACCACAATTTCCTCAACTCGGACTTACCACACAGAACCAAGCATAAAGCCACACCGTCTAAGGCTCATAAGTAGCTGAATACTTTCTTAAACATTCCCAAAAGTATCACATGCCAAAATACTTTACCCTGAAAGACTTCCTGCGAATCTAAATCTGTTGCCTTTACCTTCCTGATACGGATACCTAGAATCCTTTAATTAACATAGGAATACCACAAGTCTTGGCCTCTTCCAATAAAACTCACTCTCTAATCACATATACAACTTTAAGATACCCAATTGTTACATGTGGAATCTTGAACACATTAGAACCATTCCCGGGAGTCATTTAGTCTATTTAAACTGCAATTAGCCGGATCAAACGAACAGAACCACCCGCGCCTCATTAGCACTCTGACAGCGCAGGACATGACCTCATCCCAATAAAACAAGCACCTTCCTGCTCTATGCACCGAGCATTCTTTACCAACAACAACTTAAGACGTCCTGTGATTCTCACACACCTACGAAGCACCATATAACCTTTGTCAAAGTTTTCCTTCACTCGAGCCATCCTCGACCTCAATCTCCGTAAGCCATAACTGACTCACCAACACGCCTCGAACTGGAACCAACATAGCACATAACCGTGCAATCAACTTAATCAATAGCAAACTCCCCCACTTGGCTCGAAGCCATAGATCAAAACACACCCAATAACTCATAATGCATATACTCTATTGCTGCCATAATACCATAGTGAGATTAAACTCAATCCTTCATAAGCTTGGGGAAACACAAATCATCTAGAATTTTAACTCTTCTGCAAATCTCGCATTCGCTCACACAACATTTAAGCCCACTCTCTAGGCGACCCAATTTAGATTTCCAACACATATTCTTCACTTGTAATTGAGATCTTCTAACAGACAACATAAAGATCAGACAACTCCAGAACACTTTGCAGGCGATAACCCACCTGCTTCGCCTTAACTAACATTTATGTATACCTTCCACCATCATAAACTGTACGCAGTCACTTAGTCTTCCTGAGTCTGAACTCATACCGCAACATGAATTTTTTTTACTTCTAC